>NC_079207.1:41841680-42141680 GCF_026745355.1 Beta vulgaris subsp. vulgaris | reverse complement strand
AGGATAACTTTCCCTTTTCCGAGCACTTAAGATTTGCTGTCATTCTTGAACTTTCCTTTGTCAAGAGGTTTTGACCCTTTCCCATGCAATTTTTGGAATTAGTTTATATTGCTGGTTCATTTGTTGCTTTGAGGTCTAAACTGAACACGAAGAATGGTTATCACGTTATGGCCTCAGGTCGTCAACTCACTTTCATTAGGTATGAGTAATATAAAGAAGACTTATTCGAAATAAATCACGTATTTTCATTCATAGTTAAAACTCTACTGACAATGTTTTGAGATGCATTTCTTGGATTACATTAGATGTGGTTGATTCATAATATTTTCAAATTAGATATGCTAGGTGTTGGATATGTCTAAATAATTGCTGACAGTTCTCTTTCATCTTTCAATCCTATTGCACTTCTCCTCAAAAAAATTATCTCTTCTCACACCAAACACCCACTTCAACATTAGATTCTTTGTGATGCAGGAGCATTTCTAGCACTTGCATACAAGAGTATCTCCTTAAATCTTGGCTCAATTGATGTACATGGAGGACTCTTCATGGGAATGACTACTAAGGTAGTAGCATGTTTGCTAACTAACCTAGGTAGTGGATAGGCGTGTGGTTGCAACATGTCTATGAGGATCCTAATTCTATTAGGATTCATATCTTTAATTGTTTTCCTAGTTAGAGTTGAAGTAGGAATCATGGTTTTGCCTACGTTCTTAAAACGATGGATTTTACATGATTCAAGGAGTCTAAGGAGTCTAGGAATTAGGGACTTGTCCTAATCCTACTAGGTTTATGTTTTTGTCAAGTAGTATAAATATAAAGCTTATGTAGTCGAATTCTTTACAGATTAATAATAGAATTTCGAGCTTTGTGCTTTTGTGTTAAACATTGATTGTTTACAAAACCCTCTTGAGTGTTGGTGGCTTAGCCTTTATGCATTCAAAACCCTTAGTGTTTATTCTTTGTGGTGACATAGTCTTTATCATTGAATAACCTAAGATCTATCCTGGTTACTTTGGTTCGAATTACTTTGAATTGAGTTCTTGTTATTGATTACTTAGCTTCCGCACAAGTATTTGATTCTTGAAGAATAAATACATCATATGGTATCAAGAGCATAGGTGACATCCATTGAAGGGGTCCGAATTTTTTTCCTTTAAGGGGGAGTAATAGATCTTCTAGAAACCCTTAAAGATCCAATCTTTATTTCAAGATTTCTGATTTTTCATAAAGTTTCATCAAAGTACCAACATATTATTAGTGATTGGTGAAAGAAAAACATCCAAGATCCATAAAAACAACCAAGAACATACATCACACCCATATTGAAGTTTTGAGGCGGTTCATAGAGGACGAACCCAAAGGGGTCCAAGCCAAGTTCTGTTTGGCAACCAT
This sequence comes from Beta vulgaris subsp. vulgaris, assembly GCF_026745355.1. Classification (NCBI taxonomy): domain Eukaryota; kingdom Viridiplantae; phylum Streptophyta; class Magnoliopsida; order Caryophyllales; family Amaranthaceae; genus Beta; species Beta vulgaris. Next base: position 42,140,285 of record NC_079207.1, on the reverse strand, counting down.
GGACAACAATACAGGAGGTGATGAAGGGAGAGTCCCTAGGGGACTTAGCTTGGAGCAAGCACAGAATATACGAAGGGATAGGCAGCTTGAAGACCTAACCACTCGTATGGATGAACTCATGCGTATGATGCAACAAGGATTGCATGGAAACCGACGCAACACTTCTCCTAGTCCTGTTAGGAGTGTGCATACTAGCCACCATGGAGATAGTTCTGATGAGGAGATTCATCATCCACGCCATAGACAACCACCAAGGGATGATGATAGAGGTTTAAGGCTTGATCTCCCAGATTTGATGGTGCTATGAAGCCAGAGAAGTTCCTTGAATGGCTACAAAGATTAGAGAGAGTCTTTGATTACAAGGACTATGATGACAATAAGAGGTTTAAGGTAGCTATCCTAAAACTTACAGGTTATGCTAGCCTATGGTATGAGAATCTAAGGAACAAGAGGAGAAAAGATGGAAAACCTAGTTTACACTCATGGGAGAAACTAAAGACTAGGATGAAGAAAAGGTTCCTTCCTTCTGATTTTACTCAAGATATGTTTAGAAAACTCCAAGTTTTACAACAAAATACTCTAAGTGTGGAGGAATATGTGGCTGAATTTGAGAAAATCAATATGCTATGTGATGTAGATGAGAAGGCTGAGCATAAGATTGCTCGTTTTATTGCTGGATTGGATAAAAGAATAGCTAAGAAGGTGGATCTACAACCTTATTGGAGCTTTGAAGAGGTGGTACAAGTGGCTTTGAGGGCTGAAAAGTATGTCAAGGCTAAGAAAGCTCCAACCTTTAAGCCTTTTGTGAAGCAAGGAGAGAAACCCTATAGTGGCGCCAAGAAGGATGAAGGTAATACTTCTAATTCTAAGTTTGATAAGTTCAAAGGAGACAAAGGTAAGGCTTCTACACCCTTAGCCACAGATGAGAGGCGCATATGCTTCAAGTGTAAAGGTATGGACACATCTTAAAGATTGTCCAAATAATAGGGTGATGACTTTAAGGGACATCCAAGAGATAGAGATGAATATGCTAAGGGCAACTTTGAAGAAGAGGAGCCTAAGAAGAAAAGGAGCATGAGGATGAGGCCACATATGAAGCTGATTCAGAAGAAGAGCCAGTGTATGAGGGCCAACAATTGATAGTGAGGCGCATGCTCCACACTCAACCAGCCCCTTTGGAGCACACTCAAAGGGACAAGATCTTTTTCACTCGTTGCTTAGTGAAACAAAGGGTATGTGATCTAATCATTGATAATGGTAGTTGTGCTAATGTTGTGTCTACTACTCTTATAGACAAATTGAAGTGGCCTACTACAAATCATCCACACCCTTACAAGCTTAATTGGCTTAGTGATGACAATGGAATCAAGGTGACTAAGCAGGCCTTGATAGTGTTCGAAATTGGCAAGTTCAAGGATGAGGTTTTATGTGATGTATGCAACATGGATGCTTGTCACATCCTTTTGGGACGACCATGGCAATATGATAGGCATGTTAAGTATGATGGTCGCACCAATGTATGCATTGCTACAGTTGGAGGTAAGAGAACTGCTTTAAAACCTTTAACTTCCCCTCTTCCAAAGAAAGGTACATTGCTAGTGAGTGCTAAGGAGATTGAGAAGGAATTGGAGGAAGAACATGAAGGGTATCTCTTAATGGCAAAAGAAATAGAAGGGGAACAACAAGAGTACAAGGTTCCTAAACACCTTGAACATGTCCTTGATGAGTATAGTGATGTGGTCCCTCAAGACTTACCTCCAGGATTGCCACCTGAAAATGCATTCAAGCTGGAGTTACCTGGAAACTACAATGTAAGTGCCACTGTGAATGTGGGAGATTTGGCACCATATGTCCATGATGATGATATGGCTCAATTGAGGGCAATTGTTTCTAAAGAAGAGGAGGATGATGCAGGAGCATTTCTAGCACTTGCATACAAGAGTATCTCCTTAAATCTTGGCTCAATTGATGTACATGGAGGACTCTTCATGGGAATGACTACTAAGGTAGTAGCATGTTTGCTAACTAACCTAGGTAGTGGATAGGCGTGTGGTTGCAACATGTCTATGAGGATCCTAATTCTATTAGGATTCATATCTTTAATTGTTTTCCTAGTTAGAGTTGAAGTAGGAATCATGGTTTTGCCTACGTTCTTAAAACGATGGATTTTACATGATTCAAGGAGTCTAAGGAGTCTAGGAATTAGGGACTTGTCCTAATCCTACTAGGTTTATGTTTTTGTCAAGTAGTATAAATATAAAGCTTATGTAGTCGAATTCTTTACAGATTAATAATAGAATTTCGAGCTTTGTGCTTTTGTGTTAAACATTGATTGTTTACAAAACCCTCTTGAGTGTTGGTGGCTTAGCCTTTATGCATTCAAAACCCTTAGTGTTTATTCTTTGTGGTGACATAGTCTTTATCATTGAATAACCTAAGATCTATCCTGGTTACTTTGGTTCGAATTACTTTGAATTGAGTTCTTGTTATTGATTACTTAGCTTCCGCACAAGTATTTGATTCTTGAAGAATAAATACATCACTTTGCCACATTCATTTTCCATATAATCATTTCTTGATGAAGAGCCATCCAATATAATTTTTTTTTTCCACCTTAGAGGCTCATTGCAATCCTACAATGATGCTTCTCTTCATTTATCCTATGCAGACTATCCTGTATGAAACATCTCTCTTAATTCTCGAAGTAGATTACAAGTGATGTTGGTGTTTTGCCTTTTAATCAAATTTTCAATTTAGGGTCTGTTCTGCAACAGTAGTTGTTATAGCAGAGTTTAGCTATTGACTGTTGGAGTAGTTGTTAGTTGTCTCATAGTAGCTATTAGAGGTTAGTTGTGATAGTTGTTGTTTAAAATATAGGTGTTTTGTTAAAAGTAGTTGTTGACATCATAAAATGACCAAAGTAACACATTGTAGTTATGATATTAATTTCAATACAATGATTAATATATTACTCCATATGTTTAAATTCGATGTGTATTATAATGCATTATTTTTTTCTTAAAAATAATTTATTAGCAGGAGCTAGGAGTATGAGACTTTTAATATATATGTCATGTTAATATGTACTCCTTCCGTCCCATAATATAGTGCTTTCATTTTAGGTGAGTCAAATTTTAAAATATTTGACCAAATATTCTCATTAATATGTGCAATAAAACATTTTCATGTAGAATCTTATTATATTCGCCTCAATATGTAGTTTCATAATATCAACTCTTTTATATTTTTTATTAATAAAGAATTGAAGATATCATAGGTCAAATGTCCCCCTTGGAGACCGTTTAAAAAAAAAAAATAAGCACTATATGTGGGACGCATGGAGTACAATTTAGTGAAGTTAAAACACTCGTAATTATTTATCCAAATGATGTGTATTATTATTTTCACATATAAACATAAATATAAAGTATGGTATAAAATAATTAATTTTGAGATACATTCAATTGTCTTTTGACATGTATTAGTGCAAAACAACATATCTTATTTGATGGCTTATGCGTTGAATGTGTCTTTAATTCGTTCCTTCCTATTTGCTATAAGTGCCCCATACCTAAATGAGAATAATACTTTTCCATTATGGTGTTTTACAAAAATTGTTGCTGAATTGATCCAACGCTAGTGTTGGATCTTCAAACGTTAATTTTTCTAAAGTTTGGCAAAAGCTAGTCTAACCACTAACCACTACAACAAAAGCCATTTTGCCGAACACTACTTTTTTTCATGTTTTAACTAAGTCAAAACACTTAAAGCTACCTCAAACGTTTACGCCGAACACGCCCGTAAACTTCTCAATGTATATTGGTGTATTTTGATTCCCAGTAAAAAAAAAAGTTGGACATAGTCACAAAACTACAATAGATAGCTCATAGTGGATTTTCGTAGAGTTTTGTTCAGGTCGTTTTCTTGTGTAACATTTGCTAGCTCTCTGATTGGCCTAATGTAAACACAATATAAAAGGAGTGTTTGGCAATTAGAGTTTTGGACCACTTTTAGAATTTTTACTAGTCAAAAACTCTAAAAAGGGGTGTTTGGTAAAACAGAGTTTTAGAGAGTTTTGGAATAAAAACTCTCAAAATGAAAAAGCTCATAACAGGAGCTTCTTTATTAGAGGACTAGGTAAAAATATGTTCAATGACTTTTTTGCCTTTAATAATAATACTACATATATGTATAAAAATGTCTATAAAAGTCATTTCACACAAACAAATAGAAATAAGCTTTTAGCAATCAGTTAATTGTTACCAAACACATTTAATAAAAAAAGTTGTCAAATCTGCTGAACAAAAAGTTAAAACTCTAACAACAAACTATGAACACTCTAACAGCTAAACTCTAAACTCTATTTGCCAAACAGGGCCAAAGAGGTATTTGAGGTTAACTTGAAACTAGTTGCTTTCCTCAAATCATGTTTGGCTTGACAGAGCCTGCTTTGGAAGATTTTACTTTGGTAAGCTTTCCATACTTGTACCGGAAGCCAATAGTTGTTTCAAAATTATGGTCTTGCAGACTCTATCATTGATAAGTAAAGGAAATGTTGGCTGCAGAATTTTGTGCTAGTTGTATTGTAAATTACTTTTGATAGCTGTGATGTTTACTTGTAAGTATGAGCTTTGCTTGTTTGCTTCATTTCAGAGTCACATGTTCAGTCCTTTCACTCTTTATTCTCAATTTCAACTAACTTATACCTGTACATTCCTTTAAAGGCAAAGAGTGTCCCTCTAGTTAATCTAACTTTGCTTAGGGCTAAGGATGATTCTTGGGGGTGGGGAGGGGAAGAGAGGGGGGGGGGGGTCATGCAACCTGTCTTATAGGCTATAAATTAGAAATCGCGTGCATATTTCAAGTATATGTTGCAGTTAGTAAATTATGTAGTTCACGTAAAGAAATTGTCCTGACTCGCGTCCATATTTCTTTGTTATGCAGAGGCCTCTCTGGGTGTTAACATAGGATTGGATCTCTCTGATGCACCCAGTCCAACTCAAGTGGTTTCCCTTCTGAGAGCACAAAGTATCCAACAGATACGGCTGTTTGATGCTGATCGTGCTATGCTCCGTGCACTTGCAAACACTGGCATCCAAGTCATTGTCTCTGTTCCGAATGAACAGCTTCTTGGAATAGGTCAATCGAATACTACTGCAGCGAACTGGGTAGCTCGGAATATTGTGTCTCATGTACCTGCCACCAATATCACAGCCATAGCTGTAGGTTCTGAAGTTCTTACCGTCCTTCCAAATGCTGGCCCAATTTTGGTCAGTGCCATGCAATACATTCATTCAGCCCTTGTTGCTTCTAATCTTGATTCCAAGATTAAAGTGTCAACTCCACATGCTTCATCAATTATACTCGACTCTTTCCCGCCCTCTCAAGCTTTCTTCAATCGTACATGGGACCCAGTCATGGTCCCCTTGCTGAAATTTCTGCAGTCAACAAGTTCATTTCTCATGCTTAATGTATATCCGTACTATGATTACATGCAATCAAATGGTGTCATCCCATTGGATTACGCCCTCTTCCGTCCTCTTCCGCCTAACAAGGAAGCTGTAGATTCCAACACTCTCTTGCACTACACCAATGTTTTTGATGCTGTTATTGATGCTTCTTATTTTGCCATGTCCTATCTAAACTTCACCAATGTCCCTGTTGTAGTGACTGAATCAGGTTGGCCTTCCAAGGGTGACTCCTCTGAGCCTGATGCCACCATCGAAAATGCTAATACATATAATAGTAATCTCATCAGACGAGTTCTTAACAATACAGGGACACCCAAACATCCAGGAATAGCAGTCAGTACATACATATATGAGTTGTACAATGAGGATTTAAGGTCTGGATTAATCTCAGAGAAGAATTGGGGGCTTTTTGATGCCAATGGCGTACCTATCTATATTCTGCATCTAACAGGTTCAGGAACGGTTTTTGCAAATGACACCACAAACCAGACTTACTGTGTTGCAAAGGATAGTGCTGATCCGAAGATGCTTCAGGCAGCATTAGATTGGGCTTGTGGGCCAGGAAAAGTGGACTGTTCACCTTTATTGCAGGGAGAACCTTGTTATGAACCTGATAATGTTGTTTCGCATGCAAATTATGCTTTTGACACTTATTACCATAGAATGGCCATGGCACCTGGTACGTGTTACTTTAATGGTGTGGCTACTATCACCACATCAGATCCAAGTAAGTATTACAAAGATCCCTATACTAAGGTTTACTATTTGATCTCTGCATCTTCCCGGGTAGAGATGGGATCTTTGGATATTTTTGCTAAGCACTTGTGGACCATATGTCCCTTTTTGCAACCTTAGCATGTCTTAAAGGAATAGTTGGGCCTCAATTTGTTAAACTGCCCTTGTTTGCTTGTTATCATATCTCCACGTTTAGAATCTATTCCAGTTTCATCGAATGAGCTACTAGTTTACCCTTCGCAGCTGCAGTTTATGATCTGCTGGAAACTTGGAATAACTAATATATTCTTTTCTACAGGTCACGGTTCATGTGTATTCCCTGGAAGGTATGTATAGATATTTTATCTCCTGCTATGTTTTTTGTGGTCGTTTGGTTGATTTTCGTTATCTAAGCTCTACTGATGATCTATTGATTTTGGTTTCGTATAAGTTGCTGGTTTTTAAAATCGGTCAGAATTTGCTTATTATCTCTGTTTTTCGCCGCATTTTGCAGTGGTGGAAGGAATGAAACCTTTGGAAACAGTACAACCCTTGCTCCATCTGAAAACTCCACAAGTTATGGTACTCCATGTCACTACTGTTACAGTGCTGTTTGGATAAATGTGCTACTTACTAGCCTTCTTTTGCATGCATTATTATTTGTTATGTAAAAGTTGGAATTCTGGACTCATAGCTCGCAGCTTCACCATACTTATCTAGAAGTTTGGTTTGTTGCCGCAGACCCAATTTTGTTCCTTAGAGAAAGGGTCAAAGACGGCTCGAGTTTTCTTTTTTCCTTAATTTTTTTCAAATTATTTTTTTTAGAGAACATTTTGCAGGCAAGTTGATTCAAGGTAGGCACCACTGCACCAGCATTGATGTTTTGGTTAATTGTATTCAATTCAAATGTATTATATGAAAGAGGATTATTTTGTGTAGGCACCAGCGTTGGATGTTTGGATATTCATTCATGAAATTACCCAAAATGATCTTTATAATAAAAATTGATTGGGATAATCCGATATGTGGGTCATAAATTTGATTCGGATATCTCTACATTATAACTTTGCTGTATTAATGAACTAGAAGTTATTAAGCTACATGAGTTTTAACTTGCGGGCCAGTTTGGTGACTATATGCGAATTGGCTAATAATTCATGGAAAAGTTTAGAAGTTGGTGCCACTTATGGATGTCCTAACTTTTGATTAACATACTTCCTCTGTTTCTTTTTTACTTGCAATACTTTTTTTTTCATCAACCCCGATGCAAAATTTGGGTAGGAGAGAGGTAGAAAGGAAAAAAAAAGAGGACCCCATGTGATTGGAGAGAGATAGAGAGAAAGAAAAAGCAAAAGTAGAAAGTGTTGCAAGTTAATTATTTCCCTTTTAGAAAAGTATTGTAAGTTAATCATTTCCTTTTAGGAAAGTGTTGCAAGTAAAAAAAACAGAGGAAGTACAATATATTCAACTATTGGTAACATTTTACAAATGTGGTCCCGACAGGTGAATGATTTGTTGCAGTAGGAAACGTATGACACATGCTATATTGAACCATGTGACCCATCTTTTAAACCCCCACATGCTCAAGTTTTGGTTCACTTTGAAGCTTTTCTTTCTCGCGGTTCCATAAAAAGAATTAGTTGTTGGGCTTCGTTAATATTCCGGGTAATTTAATAAGATAAAATGATATAGAATTTGGTATTGACGTTTTTTTCACAAGCTCAAGTTGTACTTTAGTGGTAAGTTCATGACTTTATAAAGTAAAAGGTCATGAGGTCATGAGTTCAAGACTTCTTATGCAAATTTTTTGATCATTTCTAAGAGAATGTGATGTTGGAGTATGAATGCTGTTTGGGGCAAATTTTCACAGTAAAGCTAATTTGCTTAGAGAGGGTTTTTTTAATTAACTTGCGGAAAAAATAAATTTGCTTAAATAATGTTGCGAAATAAGAACAAAAGCACACAAGTTTTTTACGTGGAAACCCTTGGAAATGAAGAGAAAAACCACAAGAGGATTGAAATACTGCCAATTCACTAGGTTTGCTTGAGTTTGCGTGAGAATGCAAGTAAGTTGTCTTAGCTTGTAAGAGAGTGATAAAGATGAGTGTGAGATGATTTTACAATAAAGCTAGTGAACTCTATTTATACTAAGAATGACAATAATGTTATACAAGTAGTCGTTTCCTTCCTTCATGTTAATTGGCTGAGATCCTATTTCGTTGGGGGTTCAAATAATCTTTTTGAACCCGACATTTATACTTGGCTCCACTTCCTCCTCAACAATGTGTACTTCCCCCTAAAAGATAGGATGATTTTCAACCGCTTTCCATGTCATCATTATGTTCTTCTTGTACCAAAACAATTATGCAGCACCACTTCATCATGCAAACAAGCACACATTCTTCAAATAAACGGCTGCCACGTGCCTGAGAAAATCAGCCCCTAATTTTCCCTTTGGGCGGCAAACCAAATAAGGGAAATTACTCTTTTGAAAATAAACTTCCTTGTTTAGCGCGCTTCATTATGACGATTTTTGCATGTTTGATAAGACGTCAAACTCTATGCTATAATGCAGCTTCTTGGTTCAACATAAAACTTCTCATTTCGATTTCTCGCAACATCTTTCTCTCACCAGGTAAACTCTTATCTTCTTTTTTTGATGTTTTTTTTTTCTTTAGAATTTTTCCTGTTTGCTTTCGTTGCTTTCTTTTTCCATCTTTCAAAATTATGACTAGAGAAATCATAAAAGTTCTTCAAAGAACAATTCTCCTGAAAACACAAGCAAGTTCCAACCTCTAAAAATTTTAGAAAGTAGAATTGGCGTACATTGCAAACTAGTTAAGGCTGATTTGAAGCAAATTCAACGGAAGTTTGGGTTTCCTAAGGGTGCAAAAATTAAGTTGCCAAGTGCAGATGAGAGGATGGATTGGGTGCATCCGGATTGAATTACGTTTTATGATTATACATATGTGAAATTAGGGCATAGATTCCCATTTTCTTCTTTCCTCCGCTGGTCCTTTACGGCCATAGACATAACACCTCGCCAACTTCTTCCTAGGGCATAGATCGAGGATCTTGACGAGGGTTGAAATCCTTACTTAAAACTTAGGCATCGATTTCAACGTTGATGATCTTGCTTATACCTACCAAGTCAAATCATTCGGCAAGTGGCGATTTACCTTATGTGTGAGGGGAAAATGCGACGCCTTAGTTGAGAAGATTGAAAAGGGTTATTTTTTTGTGAAAGTTGACTCCATAATGACTTTGAGCCTCTTTTCAAGGATAACTGAAAGGTAGAAGGTATTTTTGCTTCTTGTGTAATTTGGAGTTTCAATTTTTAACATTTGCTCCCACTCTTTACTTGGCAGGTTTCTCTTTGAATTGCAGTGATTGCATGCAATCTTTAGGTATTATAAATCTAATCTTTGCTCTTAATTCTAAAAATAGGACATTCCCAATCACTCCTGTCACAACAAAGGAACATTCTCATGTGATCTTGCCCCTATATATATATATATATATATATATATATATATATATATATATATATATATATATATATATATATATAATATATATATATATATTATATATATATATATATATATATATAATATATGTATATATTATGTATATATATACATATATGTATATGTATATGTATATATATACATATATATGTATATATACATATACATATATATGTATATATACATATACATATATATGTATATATACATATACATATATATGTATATATACATATACATATACATATAGATACATATATATATATATATATATACATATATATATATATACATATATATACATATACATATATATGTGCATATATATGTATACATATGCATATATATGTATACATATGCATATATATATGTATACATATGCATATATATATGTATACATATGCATATATATATGTATACATATGCATATATATATGTATACATATGCATATATATATGTATACATATGCATATATATATGTATACATATGCATATATATGTATACATATGCATATATATGTATATATATATATATATCTATATATAATATATATATATAATATTATATATATATATATATGGGTAGGATCCGCTGAAAACACCTCTTAATCTGAAAACTGAAAACAAGGGTAACTTTTAACCCCTTTAGAGTAACTTTCAACACTTTTAGGGTAACTTTTTCCAGTTTTGGGATAACTTTATTATATTAAGGGTAGTTCTTATATTCAAGGCAACTTTATTTATATTATAAGAGTAACTATTACCATTTTTAGGGTAACTTTTACCTTATTTTTAGGATAATTTTACCATTATAAAGGTAACTTATTTATTAATATATAGAGTAACTATTATCTTTTTAGGGTAACTTTTAAGACTTTTAGGATAACTATTATATATTTTAAGGGTACCTTTTACCAATTATCAAAATTGAAAAAAAGTTCATCAAACAGAAATCTACTTCGAAGCTGAGCGTTGAAGCTCCAATGGCGACATAGATGAGAATCAGGAAAACCCTAATTTGAAGTTCCATATCAACACAAAGTACCCATATTTACCTCACAAAACCATAATCAAGATACGAAAACTCAAAAACTCAAAAGCAATACAAGGTAATTTTTTTCGATCTTAAACAGAAATCAAAAAAATAATGTATAACGAAAGAACACAAAGTTCAGCTGAAATTAGCCAATTGAAACACAAATAAATACGAAACACATACAATTTTTCCAACAACTAGAGAAAAATTGAGCTAAAATTAGCAATTCGCAAGTTTAAGAATGAGTAAGAACTTTGAAATTATTATTAACAAAAAAAACTCAATCACCGAACGAACGAAGATCTGTAACGGTGAACGAACGAACGAAGATGTTGCGCGAAGACCACGACGAAATCACCGACGAACCGGAATAAGCCGGCGATCCGGAAAGCGAAACCTCTACAGCGCCGAAAGTGTGCGAAAGAGAAGGAGTGAGAGGAAAGACGAAGATGTCGTAGGTTGTGTGTGGTTGAGCAACAACGAAGAACCGCAGTGAGAATGAGAGAGGAGATCTGGATGAGTGAGAATGAGGGAGGAGATTTGGATGAGTGAGAATGAGGAAGGAAATCTGGTAGAGTAAGAATGGGGAGGAAACCGGATGAGTGAGAAATTTTCTGAGTTTAAGATAAACGAAGGAGAGAGAAAGAGGAGAAGAGGGAGAGAAAGTTTGATCTGAATTTTGCTCTGAGAGAAAGCACGCGCTGTGCTCAAAACTCATCCGTGAATTTCGTCCGTTAGATTATACTATGGATAATCTAACAGTTGAGATTGCTTGTTTTCAGTTTTCAGATTATATATATATATATATATATATATATATATGTATATATGTATATATATATATATATATGTATATATATATATATACATATGTATATATATATATATACATATGTATATATATATATATATATACATATATATATATAGGAATGGGATCTTGTGAAAACCACTAGCTAGCTAATCTGAAAACTGAAAACAAGCAATCTCAACCGTTAGATTATCCATAGTATAATCTAACAGACGAAATTCACGGATGAGTTTTGAGCACAGCGCGTGCTTTATCTCAGAGCAAAATTCAGATCAAACTTTCTCTCTCCTCTTCTCCTCTTTCTCTCTCCTTCGTTTATCTTAAACTCAGAAAATTTCTCACTCACCCGGTTTCCTCCCCCATTCTTACTCTACCAGATTTCCTTCCTCATTCTCACTCATCCAAATCTCCTCCCTCATTCTCACTCATCCAGATCTCCTCTTTCATTCTCACTGCGGTTCTTCGTTGTTGCTCAACCACACACAACCTACGACATCTTCGTCTTTCCTCTCACTCCTTCTCTTTCGCACACTTTCGGCGCTGTAGAGGTTTCGCTTTCCGGATCGCCGGCTTATTCCGGTTCGTCGGTGATTTCGTCGTGGTCTTCGCGCAACATCTTCGTTCGTTCGTTCACCGTTACAGATCTTCGTTCGTTCGTCGGTGATTGAGTTTTTTTTGTTAATAATAATTTCAAAGTTCTTACTCATTCTTAAACTTGCGAATTGCTAATTTTAGCTCAATTTTTCTCTAGTTGTTTGAAAAATTGTATGTGTTTCGTATTTATTTGTGTTTCAATTGGCTAATTTCAGCTGAATCTTTGTGTTCTTTCGCTATACATTATTTTTCTGATTTTTCCTCTGTTTAAGATCGAAAAAAATTACCTTGTATTGCTTTTGAATTTTTGAGTTTTCGTATCTTGATTATGGTTTTGTGAGGTAAATATGGGTACTTTGTGTTGATATGGAACTTCAAATTAGGGTTTTCGTGATTTCCTTCTATGTCGCCATTGGACTTCAACGCTCAGCTTCGAAGTAGATTTTTTTGTTTGATGAACTTTTTTTCAATTTTGATAATTGGTAAAAGTTACCCTTAAAATATATAATAGTTATCCTAAAAGTCTTAAAAGTTACCCTAAAAATGATAATAGTTACTCTTATATTAATAAATAAAGTTACCTTTAAAGTGGTAAAAGTTATCCTAAATATGGTAAAAGTTACCCTAAAAGTGGTAATAGTTACTCTTATAATAAATAAAGTTGCCTTTGAAATATATAGAACTACCCTTAATATAATAAAGTTACCCCAAAACTGGAAAATGTTACCCTAAAAGTGTTAAAAGTTACTCTAAAGGGGTTAAAAGTTACCCTTGTTTTCAGTTTTCAGATTAAGAGGTGTTTTCAGCGGATCTTACCCCTACATATATATGTATATATATATATATATATATATATATATACATACATATTATATATATATATAATATACATACATATATATATATACATACATATATATATATATAACATACATATAATATATATATACATACATACATATATTATATACATACATATATATATATATACATACATATATATATATACATACATATATATATATACATACATTATATATATATACATACATATATATATATATATATTATATATGTATATATATATATATATATATTACATAATATATATACATTATATATACACATACATTATATATACATACATATATATATACATACATATATATATATATATATATATATATAATATAATATATATATATATTATATAATATATATATATATATATATATATATATATATATATATATATATATATATATACTATATACTATACATATATATACATATATACATATATATATATATATACATATACATAATATATATTATACATATATTATATATACATATATATATATATACATACATATATATATAAACATATATATATATATACATACATATATATATATACATACATATATTATATACATACATATATATATATATACATACATATATATATATACATACATATATATATATATACATACATATATATATATACATACATATATATATACTACATATATATATATATACATATATTATATATATACATAATAATATATATCATATATATATATAAATATATATATATAATATATATATAATATATATATATATATATATATATAAGCATATTTGTTTCTTCTGGTAACCTCCTTTTTTAATCTAGTATTGCCTCCGTTTCCTAAAGATCTTCCCTCTTTCCGTTTAAGTGCGTTTCCAAAAGATCTTCCCTCTTTTACTTTATTCCTTTTTTGGAATCCCCCCCCCCCCCTTTTTACGCTCTCATGTCCCTATCATATGGTCCACCATTACATTATTAATTCAATTTTACTCCCTTTCTCTCTCCTACTTTAACCCCTTTTTATTTGTTTATTTATCTTAACTCCTTTCTCTCCCCTACTTTACCCACTTAATTCACACCCCACACAAATGGATCCTCCTTGGTATCTGTAGGAACAGTAACAAGGAAGATCTTTATGAAATGGAGGTAGTATTCCATGTATTGTTACTTTTAGTTTCAGCCAAGAAAATTTCATTTTTCCCATATATTTCACTTCATATAGCCATATTTCCTATGTTATTTCTCTATTTTGCAAGTGAATCTTCCGTAGATATACGGTGACAAATTATTATATTTATAAAAAAAAAATTAGTCCCTATATATATATGTAACACCAAATTTAAACAAAATAGTATTATCAAATGGGACATACCAAACAAGCTAAGTCCCACATAAGCCTCACATTGTACAAAGTTGCTAACTAACTAAATTTGATATTTGAACATTTCAATTTTTACACTCAAGACATATTTTATATATCTAAAATAATCTCATAGTACAATAATATTACATGATCATTTGGGTGGATATAATTAGAATATACAATGATAACTCATTCATCTATATAAGCTAGTAATCTACAACATAGTAACTTAGTTTTATCACCCTTGGAATTTTCGCGAGGCAATTATCCATAGAACTTAAGATAGGTAGGTACCGTATAGGACATCCAAGCTTAATCCTCCTTCACTTGCACAAGAAAGAAATTCTAAAGAAATATTAGTACTAAAAATTTTAGGATGTTAAATATAATATGAACAAAATATTTTCAAAAAAAAAAAAAAACAGCATACGTGTAGTTAAGGAGGAAGTAGTGAATGCAAGCATAAATTTGAAGCCTAACTAAATTGCGACCAGTTTGTTTTCTACCAAAAAAAAAAAACATAAGTGTGGCGAAGGTACATCCTACCTCCCGCTCCGAAAGGGATGAAACTTTTGTTTTCATATCCTACATCAATGTTACAAGCTTAAAAACTGACTCTGAGAGTTTAGAGTTTAAGTCATATATTCTTTAGAATTCAGGTACTTGTCTGAATTACGATGAACACTTCTAAGTCAGAGCAATATATGTCATCCTTTAGGTACAATAAAACCCTCAATAAAAAGGGAAACAAAGATTAGCTCTGATATGTTTGATTTCATCTAATCTATATATTAAACATAAATAGCATAGAGATTACAAAACAATTAAGTTCGGGAATGAAATCGTAAAAGACAGTAAGATCCAGAATTTAAGACATATAACATAGACATAGGGAAATTTTAGGGATTACACCCAAGAAGAAACCATTAATTGATAATATTAAATACCAAAAAGGGCAAAGATCAACAAATTTTGGAAACCCCATCTGGACATGTGCAGTAAATCGATGAAAAGTAACAGCGAAGTTCCACTATAAGAACTCAACGAATTCTATATCAAATCTCAACCTATCCTAAGAACTAACCAATTATCATAAAACAAAATAGTTGACAAAATATAACATGAACACAAATAAGTATGAATGTGAGATTCAGAGACATAAACATTTAGTGCTTTGGACAAGAGGTGCACTGAAAGCAAGTTCATCAAACATACCATTGTTGAAACTTGAAAGGGTGATATATCATCACAAAAATCAAAAATCTCAGAGATAAAGAAAACCAGCAGTTATGTGAAGCATGACTAAGGAGGAAATCAGTAAACTTTCAAGTGAACTTCAAGAAAAATTTAAAAGATAAAATAAACAGAACATATCTAAATAGAACGCTCAGTATGCAAGGCACCGGCCAATCAAACCAGGTCTACATTATGGGTTTCCCCAATAGTAGGTTCTCAATTTGGATACTTGTGCAACAACACCTGAGCTCGTACTCCGAACCTGAGGTCTGCCCTAAAACCTGCAAGAAAGGGACCCACCCTGGAGGGTTAGGTGGTATTTCCCCCTCCGAAGCTTAAGTCAGATATCAGGAATATGAAGGAACTTTTAGAGAGAGAGAGAATTTATGGCAGAATAACAGTATTATACTCTGAAAAACGTACCTTTCCCCTAATTTCAAGGACTATTTATACTGTTTGAAAGGACCGCCGTACCTTGATGTCACCCTAATTTGGGAGCATCTGATAGGCTGAGCAATACTATTACGACACGTGGCAGATGCTGATTGGTCAGCACACCTCACCATTTTAGAGTAATAGGCTTTACCTTTACTGGGCCTAAGTACAAATTTGGGCCACAATGAAGCTTGTTAGTACACAATTTTCCTTCGAAAAGTGTACTTTAGCCCATCTAAACTTTTGACCCATGTACTTTTCCAGTACAAGTACGTGCCACTTGTAAGGTGACGATGAGGCCACGTGGCACTTCCATAGCCGTTGATTTTAAGGCTACAACAATTGCCCCTTAAAAGAGGAAGTTACCATTTGGGCGCCAAGACGGTTGGTTTTTTATTTTAACCGACCAAGAACTGCCCTTCCTTTTTAAAAAAAGAGGCGCCATTTAGCCGGTCTTAATAGGTCAACCTGCATTAGGAAGACAACGGTTATTTTACCGGATGAGGGGGTCACTTTCACCCCTCTATAAATATGTCCCTTTGTCGTTTCTGATATCATTTTAACATCCTTGAGAGATTTTCTAGAGAGAGACTCTGCAAATTTAATGAGCTTTTAGAGAGAGAAAGTTCTTCCGTCCAAGCTCTTGCTAAGTGCTTTTCAATCCGGCCGAAGTTTCATCCAGCTCGTCCTTAACGTTCGTCCAAGCACTTTCAACAGCTTCTTTGCTTTACTTGTATTTTCACGCATTTTTTAAGAAAAATGGACTCGTCTTCTTCAACAAATATCCCCGGCCGCTCAAGGGTTGGTACTGACCCTAGAACAGAGAGCCTGTCTTCTTCTGCATATTCTAGAGTTGGTCCTATCTCGGCCGGACATGCATTCTTTCATTTTCGACATGGACGGCAAAGTCAGACGACCCAGTCTTTACCTGTGCAGGGTAATTTGGCGCGCGTCAAGCAAACATCTCGCATCAGACGAGGGACTAACCTTTCGGCCTCCAGCTTAGAAATGGAGGCATCTACTGGACGAATTCGTGCTGAAGGGGAGCGTGAAGTCCAGAGCGCTCGTCTAGCAACCCACAATCTTTCTCCTGGAAGCGTCCAGGAGGAAATTATTGTTAGGGGGTCTCTAGAACCAAGCCCGTCCAGGCAAGAGGCGGCTACCGACAAGGTTAGCGAGGTGGAATCCTCCTCCAGTCCGGCTAGTGACTCGGAGGAGCAGTCCACCACTTCTTCCGAGATAAGGCGCCGGTTAGGACCTCTATATGACCCTAGGTTCATCCTGGACGACAACAGTTGGCTAGGACGGGTAGGCTCTGACCTCAAACACTTCTCAACGGCTATGCCCATGCCAGGTTATCGTTTCGTCCTTCCTGGCCGAGAGGACACTATACTTAGTGCTCCTTCTGGCCATTTCGCTGTTTATTGGCTGGCCCTGGATGCCGGCTTGCGCTTTCCTTTGCATCCCTTCATCAGCCGGCTTCTTCATTACTATAACATAGGCCACAACCAACTTGCCCCAAATTCTTGGCAAAACATCTTGACTTTCTTAGCCGTCTGCGAGCTAAAGGGGGTTGATCCTTCACTGGCCGCCTTCTCGCAAATTCATTACGTCTCCAAGGTTCCTAAAACAGTGGACGGAGCCTGGTTCAGTGTGTGCAACCGTCAGGGCTTCCTGACGTCTTGGGACAAAACGTCCAAGATGCACGCCTGGAAGGCCGAATTTCTATTCGTCCAAGCGCCTAATGAAGTGGTTGCTAGACGGCTTCGATATTTCAGCCGATCTACAACCAATACTGGACGAATGACATCCTACTTAGAGCTGGAGAGCACTTCGGCTGAAGAGATGATGGAATACTTCAGAATTTCGGAGTATTCCATCAACAATTCCTCCTTTAGGGGTCTGTCCAATTGGATTCCTTTTAAAAAAGATGTTCTACAATGATAACTTCCTGGTTGCTGCCGGCTTGCGGCAGGCTGAAGATAGAGGTATAACCTGCTTATTTTTTCTAAGTAATACGTTCGTCCTGACTATTATTCGTCTAACTCAATTTTTTCCTTTTTATGCAGATTCGGCCAGAGCTAAACTTAAGAAGTCTTGGATCGGAGATATGAGCTCGGCCAAATTCACAGACTCCCTCTGGAAGGAGTTTAGCAAATCCGGCGCTGAGAAGAGGAAGGATACACTGGTACACTTAGTGAATATATATTTATTTTTCCTCGTTTTTTTTTGTTGGACGAATTCTCGCTTTATGAAGCCGATCGTACTTGGATAACTTGGCCGCCTTCCTTTAACCCACGAAGTTCGTCTATGAGCACACCTTCCATTCTTCTGGACGGAGTTTGCTGCTAAGACAAATCTTGCTCCAAAGAGGAACTCGGCCATAAAACTGCATTCTTTTAGAGGGGAAGTCATCCAGCTTTGTTGGACGGGTTCCTTATGCAGAGAGCAGCCTTCATCTTGCTTTCAATTTATGTAGGACGGGCACCTCTTTTGACAGAGTTCCGTCCACCAAAGCTAAGATATTCTTGGCTGTTTCCTTCTTTTCCTGGTTCTTAACTTGTTTTCTTTCAGAAAAATACCCCAACGTCCAAGGCGTTGGCGGAGAAGGTGGCTTCAAAGAAGAGGCCGGCCGCGGCTGGGGAAGCTCCTCCCCCCCAAAACTCCAAAGGCTTCACAGCCAAGAAGAAGAAGTCGTCTCGGCCGGCCAAACCGAAGGTCGAGATCCCTCCTAAGATAGAGGAACTCCTTCCTTCTTCTGAGGAGAGGGCCTTGGTACCTATGCCGGTCCTGTTGACCCTGCTCTCCCCCTCACTTCTGAGCATCTGGACGCGGTTGCTACTTTGGACAAGACAGAGGGGATGAAGAAGTGTTCTGCTCAGCCGGACGCGGCTCTAGATGGGATGGCCTTCTCTAGGCCAGTGGCCAAGCTGGTGTCTCAAATGCCGGCGGCCTATAGATCGGGTTCCCGATCCTCTGGTGATTCTTACTATTCCAATATTGTTAGGACTTTGCGCATTGGCTGGCGGCCGATGATTCCGTCCAACAAACAAGCCGTAGTCATACCCGTCCGAAATTTTGACGAGTCTCCTATTTTAGATAAAGGAAAAGGGACAACTGAAGTAGCTCCTGACGGGTCTCCCATTCTTTCAGATGACGAATCTTCGGCCGCCTTCGCGAAGATGACATCGGTTGATCGCGAGAAGCTCAAGCAGGAGATTTTCAAGTGCTTCCCTGAACCTTACATCAAAGGGTTGAGAGGAGCTTCGTTAGGGCATGTAGGCTACATGTCTCAACTTGCTGCTGAGGTATACCCTTATCCTTTGGACGCTTGTTTTCTATACTTGTAAACATATTCATTTTTGCAATCGTCTTGACTTATCTTCGTCTTCCCATTTCCGCTCTTTGCTCGCAGTATGATGACCGAGGACTGGGCAAGCCTACTTAAGAAGGAAAACAAGCAGCTCATCCGGGAAGTCACTAAGGCAGCCGACCTTGCTCAGTTTAAAATGGCCGAGCAGGATGTGTTGCACCGGCAGTCCAGAGAAGCCTGGGAATTACGGTTGGCCGAAATGGAGTCCCAGAACCAAACTTATCTTCTCTGGTTGACCAAACTCCTGGTCGAGAAGGCTATCCTCAAGCGCTCTCTTAAAGATGAGAGAAACTCGGCCTTGCTTGCGGCGGCGGAGCTTCGGAGAGAGAACCATTATCTTCGAGGCAAGAACCACGCCTTGGCCAAAGAGGCTGTCTCATCTTTTGAGGCGGCCAAGGAGTCTCTGAACGAGGTGATCGAGACTTCCTGATCCTGGGCCGTGAAGGCTTTTGAAATGCTGGCCGAGGAAGACGATGTCCCCAGATTCATCCGTCGGCTAGAATTCCAAGAGAGCCTTCACAGGGCCACTTTGGCCGGGGAGGAACTTCCAATCTTTCAGGAGTCTTCGGACGACGAAGAAGGAGAGGAAGAGGCGACCCTGAAGCCTAGGACGAGGACAACACTGATCCTCCAGAGTCTTAGCTTCCACTACTACAAAAAGACCTAGGAAACCGGTTGAAAATGGCCTAGGAAACAGAACTATAACACAACTCCATCTCACAGGTGTCCTAGGTTAAGAGACCGGTTATAGTGCCTGGTTTCTTTGTTTATTTAGGAGACCAGTTGACAGGTAAATTCAGTCTCTTAAATATGTGTATATATAATATGAAAAGAGGTTAGGAGACCATTTAACATTAAAACCGGTCTCCTTACCTTACCCTTTGAAACCATTTATTGACCACAACCGGTTTCTTATACATTTTTTAAAGCAAAATGTTACAATATACATACATTATCCTGTATTTGTGGCTCCTTGTATATACGCATTTTTTTAATAAAACAATTTGTTTTTAAATTTTTTTTGACAGGTTTATATAACAATTTATAAATAACCACAATAATATTATTAAATATACATTCTTGCTTGCTTTATTCATCATGTCAAAAAAGTATTTGCGACATTAATTTATATATAAAACCAATTTTATTTAAAGCATCAATTTCTTCTAATAATGTCTTAAAATAAAGTTTCTATAATCTAATGCTAGCTACTAAAACTAAAATTCCAAAATAATCAAATAATATGTACAATCTTGACCGTCGTCTTCAATCTCCATCATCTTGTGTTTGATTGTCTAAATAATTCACCCACATATCTCTTAGCTCGTCAATCATCTCTTGGGAACAAGTGCTAGGAATCCCCATTGTCTTCAATCTTCATCTTCTTGTGTTTGATTGTTTAAATAATTCACCCACATATCTCTTAGCTCGTCAATCATCACTTGGGAATAAGTGCTAGGAATCCCCTCGTCTTCAATCTCCATCGTCTTGTGTTTAGTTTGTTTAAATAATTCACCAACAAAAGGAGGACAAGTACACAGCAGCCAAAACGATGCATTTGCCTTAATAGAAGCCTAAATGGGTGTCAATTTATTGATAACAACAAAGCCTTAAAAAATAAATAAACATTAAACTCCTACTCCACTGACTGTCAGTCAATTGGCAAAAAGAATTTTCATTATTGTCAGTTAAGCGCTAGCCCTAAATAATCTCTGTATGTAAGAAATTTCAAATGAAGAAAGAGCGTAGAAGACATATAAGGAAGTACCAGGCAGCATTACAATCATCATATTGCTTACACGAAATTTGTGCAATTTGTAAACCAGTCGTATTATAGCAAAAATGAACACGAAATAAAATGAATCAAATGCAATTACAAGTTAAATTTAACTCATTCGATTAAATTGCACCAAAAATTAGCGCAAAAGAATTGGTCGATCTTCAATATAAGATTCAACAAAAAAGCGAGAAAAAGTAAATTCAAAATGAACACTAAAAAATATCAAATAGATCTATATCATGAGAAAATCAATAATTAAATATTAAAAAAATAAGCAGAAATGCTTGCAGATGCGGCAATGGCAGAGTAGTTAACATAAAGACCAGAGAGTGAGAAGAAAAGAGTAAGAACAACCGCCATCGACGAAGCGAGGAGCTTATAAGTGATCACCGACACTCCACGCCTCGCCATTGATGAGCTCTCCGGCACCGGTGAAACCAACGACGACTTATTCTAGGATCTGGAAATTCATCATCTGGGCTCTCAGAATTACTTAAAACCCTACCAAAGTCGAGATTCAAAGGGTCCGAAGTTTGTGCAATTTGTTTGCATGATCTTTTGGAAGAAGAAATTTGCCTGGTTTTACACGATTGTAAGCATGTTTTTCAATTGAATTATGAGGGTAATTAAGTGGAATTGTGATGAGCAAGGAGATGCAGTTAACGGAGTTGGGAGAATTTGATTATGGGGAGGGGTGGTTTACTGGTTTGAGGTTTTGGGGAAGTATATAGGAATAATGTTCAGTATTGTTGTTTCAAGACGGAAAAACAATTTCAAAAAAAATAAAAATAAATAGCTAGCACGTATCGTATTTCAAAAATAAATTGAATCAAAAATTTAAATATTTCAAGGAAATCGGTTTTATTTATAAGTAGTCTCCTATCTCACAACAACTTTATTAACAAGTCTAATAGTTAAACTTTAAGAGACTGGTTTTGGATAATCAATGGTTTCATATGTCTAAGAAATGTGTTAGTAACTCCAACCGGTCTCTCATAGATGGTCTCCTTGCCCTTTTTTGTAGTAGTGTTCCCTTTCCTAGTCTTGGCCTTACGCCTTTTGTACTTAGCCGTGTAGGCCTGTTGTACTTAGCTTTGTAGGATTTTTTTTTATGTATCTTTAGACTAGATTGTAATTTTTCTTTTTTAATCATATATAAAAGAGTTCTCTTTTTTTTTTTCTTGCTACAAAGCTTTGTAATGTTATACATATAACGCCTATTTTTTAATTCACTTATCTTGGGCAAAAATGCTAAGTACGAAACCAACTCGGCCTAAAACACTTCAGCCTGTGCAATCGGCCCTAATAGGCCGAATACTCTAATTCGTTTATCGCATATGCCAAGTTACACTAGTAGAAAAAACATCAAATGCTTCGGTTGAAAACCCATTAAATGCTCCATATTTAGCGCGTAGCATACGCCATACGAGCATTTGAGCATTTTACAAATGCTCTGGTTTTCCCCGGAGCATTTTGTAACTCAAATGCTCCGGTTGTTTTAAAAACTGGAGCATTTGACAGTCAAATGCTCCGATTGTTTGGAAAAAACCGGAGCATTTGTTTGTAAATGCTTCGGTTTTTTGTAAACAACCGGAGCATTTGATATTTTTTTTTTCTAAAAAAAAAAATTGTATAGCTCTAGCAGGTACTTAGTATAAGTAGCTTTTTGTGTTGCAGCCCCTAAGACTACTTTTATAAAAATCAAAAGAACAAATAAAAAGGATATAAAGTGAAATTTTATTAATCAAATAAAAAATTAATATGCCATGACACAAGTATAAACAACTAGCTAATAATTGCAGAATAATTAAAGCCCCTAATTCTACTCATAGCCTACTATCATTGCTGTCCAAGCAACCACATCGCAGTCTTTTAAAGAGTCAAATATCTCTCTTGCAGGACTAACATCACCAAGCTTCACATAAGAAAATCAATGCATACCAGTACGCCTGGTACATCTGCGAGCAATCACAGTGACATCCACGATATCCTTCCCTATATATAGCAGCTTGGAAGTGATGAAAACCTTGTGGAACCAGTGGTTTTCCTCAGCCTATCCGGAGAAGTTCTCACACTTGATTTTGATGCCATTGAGTTAAAGACAGATGAAATAGAAGAACAAAATTCTGCATACCCATTACTAAACCAATAATCTCAATCCATCAATCCCACCAGTTGTATTTCCATAATCTTCCACTTCTAAATCCATCAATCAACTCTATGTCTGAAACAAGTCAACCAGAGTATCTCAAGAATACCATATGGTTAATTTGAGAATATATACAGAAAGTGGATCAACAAGTTACTAAATTGACACACGTATTCCCTCTAAAACCCTTTAACAAGCATAAATTGAACATACAAGTAATCTGACAAGAAACTATGAAATTCAAAGATCATCCTTTAGAAATCCTGTTTTCTCCAATCTTGTAAAAACTAATAACTTGATAATCTGAAACAATCATCCTTCAACGGAACATAACAACAATCAGAAGGTGCACAAACATTAACATCCAATACACAAGAGATTGTAACAATAACAATAAAAAAAAAAGTACTGCATGCAGATTAAATCAAAATAATAGAAAATCTCAACTCCAGAAAAAATCAAAAGCATCAGAATCAATGCATACCAGTTTGCCTGGTACATCTGCGAGCAATCACAGTGACATCCACGATATCCTTCCCTATAGCAGCTTGGAAGTGATGAAAACCTTGTGGAAAGTTAAGTACTCCATTCAACTAGGAAGACAATAAAGAAAGTTGCTTCCAGGTAACACAAAAACTACATAAAAGGATACTTTCTTGAAGAACGGGAAGCAAGTATGGATCAAGCTGCCAAACGAAAAATCCTGGTCAGTCCTCTAATTGAAATGGTAATTCAATAGCAAGAGTGACAGAAACAGTTATAGTTAACAGTGAAATGAATTACTAGTAATTGTAGCAGTAGTGAGTAGTGACAATGATGGTGGATCAAAACAGAATAGCACATAGAGATAAGAAAGTACACAAACCTTGTTGTCAATAAGCACTTCCATCATATAGTTGTTCCACAAATATCTTGGGTCTGCCTGCAGCAATCATAAATAGAATTAACATTTTTCGAATGAAATAAAAAAATTAAATATAAATATAGAGAAAGAAGCACAAAAAGTTAGTCATTCACAAGTAAAAGACTTAAAGTGGCAACTAAAAAGACACTCAATTCCTTTAGATCTCCTAATTAGATACTATCTGAATGCTACCAAAGGCAAAAGCCCAATCCCACAAGGAGATGAAAATGGTTACTCTATACTAGAGCAAGGGCCATATAGCTCTCATAGAATATGCACTTTCCATTCAGAATACACCAAAAGAAGGCCACAACCAGTGGTATCCTGGACAATTGGACACCATATGTTCCAGAATTTGGAAGTTGGAGCGATTAGAAAAACATAATTCGCTAGGTAGCTTCTTTTGCAGCCCACATGGGTAGGTAATTTGGTATAGTCGTGGTTTTTTGATTAAGTACTCCCACGTCCCATATTAATTGACAAAATTTCCTTTTCAGGAATTCCCAAAATATGCAAAGAAGTTTATATTTCCAAAAAAAACTTAACTTACATTTGTATCAGAAGCATCTGCTGGCAGTTTTATCTGGATAAACCAAGTGGGATTTTCTGCATACTCTGCTGCTTGAATACAAGGCTCAGGATATTTTTACCTATTCAAAAAGAGAGTAAAAAAAGTGAGACGTAATTACTACGTTTCATATCCTGACCTGAGACTGAGAGTGATAGTTGTTCCTCATGCATGCCCCAATAATTTTATTGCTGACAGTTACGTACATAGACTCCCCTTTTTTGGGGGTTCCAAAATTTCATCTTTTACGTAATGTTTTGATTTTCAGTCCATATTTTTATAATCTGTGTGTGGAAGAAGTTATAGGTATGAGAAGACAACTTCTCTAGTCTAGTATAGATAGGTATGAGAAAACAACTTCTCTAGTCTAGTATAGAGCTTACAATTTGGAGTAACGAGTCATGTTTGGTTTCAAATTGATTTTGGATTGTTTACTTATGTCTTATAAGAGAGAGATCTAGAGGAGCAACCGAGCACAGTGGACTCGCAACAACAGGGTGCACAAGGATAGGGTAAAAAAGATTATCAGCACTGTCAATTGTATAAATTTAATCTTCATTTTCAACTGAAGAAACTGAACAAAAAAAAAAAATACCGACGGAAGACATGAATGTAGAAAAGAACTCTAATCAGAATGAAATGAATTGAATGATAAGCACTGAGCTATACTCCTTTCATAAATGTGTTTTCAGTGAAATTTATCTGATTTTATCAAATTGTTGTCTGCATTTTCCCAATTGCATGGTGTTCATTTTTACCATATGTGTGCTCAACCCAACAAAAGCACACTATTATACCCTGTGAAGAATAAAATTCTCAAAAACCGAAACCATTAGTAATGTTTTACACAAAGTGCGATAAATATTATGGTTGCGACTTTTTTACTACTTGCATAAGAGAAAGATATAGCATTCCTAGTTATATAGGAGGTGCATAAAGAATAAAACCGTCATGCAGCCAAATCTATCAGCTGTACGAGGGTCTTGCTCCAGCCCCCATACATCAATATAGGAGGCCGAAATACAGAACAATTATCATATGAATGAGAGACGAATTTTACTTGATGTTTCCGACTGGTAAGTGGGCGTAGCTCAATCCACGAACACCCATTGATCATAGGGCCAAGCACTCGATACTCGGTCATAGCTTCTTGAGAAGCTTCTAAACCTGAAGAATGAGCCATCATGACCCTCTCAGTTTTCCCGTCATCAAGAAGGACCTGCAGAAAACTTTTGTCAAATTAACATGAACCTTAAACGTCAACAAAGATGCACCAACAACACCTGTTATTAAGGGAGGGAGAGGTGTGTTTGAGAAAGAACCTTTGTGAGAGGAGCACATATTACACCTTCCTTTTCTCTAGGGGACCCAACAACCAATGCCCAATATCTCATGAAAGTTGCTTCACAAGCATCATTCCAGGTCTGTTTTAGCCACAAATACTTCTCGAGTTAGATTTACAACTTCAAACAATGTAATATCTATAACGGTTTTTTCACCAGGTACCCCTGTAGTTTAACAAAATTCATGGGGTACCCCTAACTTTAAACTAATGCACTAGGTACCCCTGACAATTTAATAAACAGCAATAAATACCCTTACTCATTGACGGCGTTAAGTTGCCGTTAGTGGGTTATACATTAATGCCCTCATTAAGGCGCTAGTAAACCCAACCTTCGAAAAAAACCCTCCAACTCCCATTCATCTTCCCTCTTCCTCTGTTCTTCTTTCCTTCAAGTCGGTTAGCAAAAAATTTCCAAAAAAATCTGGGTTGAATTATTCTGCGAACAAATCAAAATCTTTGCACTTGGAAGTTGACGCGAAAAAGGGAATCGTCCTTGGGTAAGCTAAGGAAGTGAGTTCGCAAATTTTAAGGGTGATCTTTTCAAAATTCCACAAAGGTAAGATTTTGTAACTCTTTTTTTTTGAAAATTTTGCATTATTTAGTTGTTAAATCTGACTGGGTGTGTTATTTATGTTCATCCATGCTATATTTCATAGTTTCCTGTTTAGGGTTATTTGATATCACAAGTTCTTTGCATTCTCAAATTCTCTTCTATTTTGTTTGTTTGATTTCATTTTAGATGGAAGGGATGTGGTTGTTGTGTGATTATAAGGGTAAGCAGTTTGATGTTAGGGTGGAAGATGTAGACTTAACTAGTATTATTGATTTGTTCAATGAATACATGATGAGTCTGTGAAGCAAGGTGTGTGGTTGCTGAAAATTTTAGAGTCCATTACAAGCATCCAAGGACCAAAAACTAGTGGAGTTGTATGATGATCCACATCTTTCAAATATGTGGGGTGGGTTTGTAGGATTGGATACTGTTGTGGTATTCATAGAGGATACACAGCAACCTCCTAGGTTTGTGATGAAATTAGTGAAGGACTTGAGGGAAGAAAAGAGAAAAGCTGAGGCTGAGAAACTTAGAAAGATTGCTGAAGAAAAGGAAAGAGAGAGGGAGGAAGAAAGAAAAAGACAGGAAGAAGAAGATGAATTGAGGGAGTTGGAGGAGCAATGCCCCTGTGGCAATTGAAATTCCAGTTTATAATCCAATGATATGAGTGTGATGGAGTATTTAAGGTTTTTTCACAAGAAGAAGTGGTGATGGGAGAGTCACAACCTGAAGCAGAGTCACAAGCACACTCCCCTGCCCCCCGTCCACCACAAATAGACTCCCCTACCCCCCCTCCACCACACACACAATCCCCTGTCCACCCTTTCCAACCACCCCCATCTCCTCCACAACCCTCTCCTCCCCCATCCCCTCCCCAAGCTTTCCCTCCTCCATCCCCACCACCTGAAACACAACCACAAACACAATCACCTCCCCAAGCTTCCCCTCCTCCATCCCAACCAACTGAAACACAAACACACTCAGATCCCCAATCTTCCAAACCTGCTACTTCAAAGAAAGTAGGTGCTGCAAAGAAAAAGGGAGCAAAGAAGGGGTTTAAAGCTGCTAAAACCACTGCTAAGAGGGTTGGTACATATGTACCAAAGACTAGGAGATCAGAGAGAGGGTTTAGGAAGCCTAGAATGCCTCCCCAATAACCTGAGCATCAACCTGAGCATAGGGAAGATGAACTGGAAGAAGAATCTGAGGATGATGAGGCTGATGATGATTATGTTTGGGAAGAAGGGAGTTCAGATGATGAGGGTTATGATTTAGAATTAGAGGGTGAAGTTGAGGATGAAGAAGTGGATGTATTGCTAAAGAAAGAATTTGAGGATTACTTGGATGGGGGGTCAGTTTTAGAAAAGTTGTACACAAATGGTACAGTTGTGGGAGAGATGCTTTTTGGGCAGGTGAAGCTTGATCAGTGGATGATCTTTTCAAACAAAGATCACTTCCTTGGAGTGTTCAAGGACTACTGTATTCAAGAGGGGTTTGCAGTGAGGGTTGAGAAGGCTGACAACCTTAGGTTCACTGCTAGGTGTATAATAGAGGACTGTGAGTGGAGAATTCATGCATCCAAACTGATGGATGGCATTAGTTGGGCCATAAAGTCTGTAACAGGTGAGCATAAGTTGTGTGGCAGAATGGAGGAGAACCCAATGGTTACTAGTGTTTGGTTAACAAGGCATTTGGGTGATGTAATTAGTGCAAACCCTGATGACCTGTGCACTCATTACAGAAAATGTGTTTGGAAAGGTTTAGGATAAAGGTGAAGGAAAGGTTGTTATATAAGGTGAAGTGCATGACAAAGGAGCAGATGTATGGGGGCTTCTCTGAATCCTATGGGCTGCTACCAGCATATGCAGAGATGATAAAGAGGACTAACACTGGTAGCTATGCTTTGATGACTTGGACAGCCAACTGTTCAAACAGCACACCAAAGTTCAAGGCTTGTTTCTTCTCATTTGCAGCTCAGTTCAAGGGGTTTCTAAGAGGTGCAGACCTCTTATTGGTTTGATGGGACACATTTAAGTGGGTTCTATAAAGGAATCTTGTTGACTGCTGTGGCTAGTGATGGAAATAATGAAATATTTCCAATAGCTTATGGGATAGTGGACACAGAGAGTAAAGATAGTTGGAGCTATTTTTTCAGAAACTTGAAATTGGTTTTCCAGTCACAAGGTGTTAACAAGGATGACTGGACATTCATAAGTGACGAGATGAGGGTAACATTTTTTTCCTTCCATAATTAAATATCTAACTTATCTTTCCTTACATCCTTTTTTGTTCCAAACTAACTGATTTCATTTATTTTCTCTTCCATGTAGGGTGTTGAGGGAGCACTGTTGGAGGTGTTCCCTAAAGCTACTAGGAGGATTTGCTGTCAACACCTATATTCCAATTGCAAGAATGCTGGATTCACTGGCCCTGCTTCCACAAATCTTTTTGGATTGCTGCTAATGCCTACAACCTTTATGTATACAACAAAGCCATGGAGAAGATAACAAAGGTTGATCCTAAAGCTACAGAATATCTGGACAAGGCAGAGGAGCATTGGTCTAGGCATGTATTTGACCCTGTTGTGTGTTGTGATCACAACACAACAAATTTTGTTGAGTCTTTCAATGCGTGCACAAAACCTTTCAGAGATCTCCCTGTCCTCACTTTGTTGGAAGGTAAGGAAATTGTTTTGTTTTCTTGTTCTACATATGCCTCTTATTAGGTGCTTATTTTGTTGTTCTACATTTGCAGAAATTAGGGGTTGGTGTATGAAAAAGGTGGGGGCTAGATTTGACAGAGCTGTTGACATGGAACCCACTGACCTCACTGACTATGCCACTAAGTTGTTGGAGGTCAGGGCTGATGAAAGCAGGTTTCTCCATGTTGTGGAAGCTGGTGGAGGGGAGTTTGAGGTGCTGGATGATCATGTGCACTTCCCTATTAGGCAAAACTAGGACATGTGGCTGTGGCAAATGGCAGGCACTGGTATACCCTGCAAACATGGTTTGAGGGTTATTTTTCACCAGAGGCTTAACCCACATGACTATGTCTCTGACTACTACAAGGGGGCTGCATATAAAGAGACCTATGCAAGCCACATATACCCCATGCCTGACTCCTCTCAATGGCCTGAGTTTGAACTCCCTATAATTGACCCTCCCCCATTCAAAAGATGTGCTGGAAGGCCTGCTAAACAGAGGAAGAGAGGTCCAAATGACAAGAAAAAAGGGAAGAGGAGCAGCACTATTAGGTGTGGCAAGTGCAAAGAAATAGGCCACAATTCAAGGACATGCAAGGGAGGGGCTAACAGAAGCAAAGGAAGGAATCTGGTGCATCAACATCCCAACCACAACAATCTGATGGGAGTACTCAGCATGGAAGGAAAAGAAAGGTGCTGCTGGTCCATCAACTTCCAAGGGTGGAACCAAAAAACAGAAGAAAGGCAAGGATGCAGTTTGAGTAATTAGGGGACTAATCTTTAATTTGCTAACTATTTTTTTGGGTACAAATTAGCATAAACAATATTTTGTGGATGATATATGGTAAAGTGCAAACAATATACTCATCTTTTTTT
Source organism: Beta vulgaris subsp. vulgaris (assembly GCF_026745355.1). Classification (NCBI taxonomy): domain Eukaryota; kingdom Viridiplantae; phylum Streptophyta; class Magnoliopsida; order Caryophyllales; family Amaranthaceae; genus Beta; species Beta vulgaris. Next base: position 42,109,986 of record NC_079207.1, on the reverse strand, counting down.
GTAAAGTTACTTAAAAGCTCAAATATTTTGTGTTGAATGTCATTTGTTACAAATTTGGTGCTACATTACCATTCTTCCTTCATTTGTTCATTACAAAAATAAGTAACACAAACATAAATACGCCTATTTTTATTGCTCCTTGCATCCTTTTTTGTTGTTGTTTGATTCTATTCTTGAGTAGCTTCATTTCCTCCTTCAAGTTTACATTACTTGCCTCGTCTTCCTCTACTTGTCTCACAATGGAGTTACGTCAATAATACCAACACACCACCTAAAAGTGTTGCAATCATCACACTTATAGTACAATCTTTCTGGATTCATTGAGGAATTCGAGCTCCGGATTGCAAATTTTTTTCCTACATTTGCAAGTTCTATTAGGAACTCTAATGTATGAGGATTCTAAGTAACTAGAAGTGTGAGATTGTGAGCTCATGAGTATTATTGGAGTTGGATTGAAAAACTATACTTGATGAGAGGGAGCAAAATACCAAGAGTAGGACTGCTTTTATAGCAATCCCAGGTATTGCAATGGTCAGAAAAAGTAATTCAGTTTAAAAAAACTAGCCGTTATCAAAATTTGAACATATTAGTAAAACCTCAGGGGTATTTCGTGAATTAAAGATTGAGGTTAACGGTCATGTAACGCCGTTCATCATTAATGGCATTCTGGTCATTGTTTGCAAACATCAGGGGTACCTAGTGCATTAGTTTAAAGTTAGGGGTACCCCATGAATTTTGTTAAAGTACAGGGGTACCTGGTGAAAAAACCGTATCTATAATCATAATAAAACAGTGTAAATGGAGGAGTATCAATACCAGACAAGATGTTTTTGCCACATTAATGTAGATGAACAGTTGTTGAAGATAAGAAGCACTCTCCTTTGTCCTCCCCATCAAGAGGATCCCACTACTTTCTCTGTCAAGACGATGTACCTAAAAAGAATATACTTGATTAAGATAGAATGGATCTAATAATCCAAAAGAAAATCATATTAAGTAATGGTAACAATTGGAAAGAGGGGAATATGGCTATATAACAGGGGATATAATAGACACAATACAGAATGTCAAAATGCCATAAAGTTATAAAATAAAGATAGCTAACAAATTTCATAGTAACCCAGAAGCAGACAAACGATAGTAAAGGTGAACAACAAGATTTGCCAACAATAACCTACAATTAAGCTAGAAGTTGAATCCACTTGTGCTTAAATCAAATCATTTCAACATCGAATCATAAGAATCGAAAATCAAAACCCTAAATCGAATTTAACTCAGCAATCAAGCTAATATGGTCAAATTTAATAGCGGTTGCAGCTCCAACAACACGATTGGGCTTAAATTTCAGGCGAACATCCTCAAGAACGTCGTCAGAATCTTCTCTATCAAGATCAAGATGGGAAATCCTTTTTAATTTCCTTTTGGAAGGGAACTCATCATCAATTATTGAGTTTTTCTTGAAATTTAAGTACGAGCAGCAACTCATAAGAGTAGTTAGATGTCATTTAAAGGTCTGTCAAAGAAGAGGAAATCACTTAAACCAACAAAAAATCATAGAACAGCTTACGATGCTAAACCATATCATCTTTCTTCCTGGACCCTCTAGCGATGGAACCCTATGTCTAATCGACAACAGTAGCGTCTCCGAACCCCTGAAGCTCTGATTGGTCGCAAAAATACCTTCAAAAACCATAGAACAGCTTACGATGCTAAACCACCAACAACCAAATGAAAAAAACCTAATTTTTCATCAATCTTATTAAAAACACAACTAGCTTATGATTGGGAAATCTATGACTCAAAACTAGAACACAAGTACTTCATTTAGGTTAGGAATCAACTTCGCACCTCTATTTCTTTTCTAAGCACACAAATCCACCATTATCGACATGATCGAAGCAGAAAAGAGAGAGAAAGTGAGGAGAGAGAGAAGTAGTGTTGAAACTTACCGATCGAATGGCGAACTGAGGCTTCTGAAATCGCTACAGCAGCGTCTTCCATAAAAAACTGCTAGATGTTGTTCACGAAAAGCTACTGATATATGACGCTCAATTTGAAGAAACTGATAACTTGCTTTACAATGAAAGAGAGAAGGCGAGAAAACCCTAAGTTGATGAAGAGAAATGAAAATAGGAGGCAGAGAGGAAAAGAGGAGAGAGAAAGGGGGTATGTATGGGGTTTCTAATTCCAATGAACAAATCAGGGAAAAAAGAGAATAAATAAATTGAGAAGTTTTATTAAAATAGTCAAATGCTCCGATTGTTTTGAAAAACCCAAGCATTAGTGATTTTAAAAAAATAATATTAGAAAGGCTGTCAAATGCCCGGGTTGTTTAAATAACCCAAGCATTCGTAAAGTAGCAAAAGAAGTTTTTTCCACTAGTGTTAAAAACCTGTTCGGCCTGAAATTTGGTTATTATTTGTCAGAGCTTGTAATACTACCTTTTTGTACAAGGACTTGGTTATCTGCAGTATATTAGGTCCATATATGCCCCCCTTCTTGGACGAAGAGAACTCAGTGTCCTCTTTTTGGTTCAAGAAGGAGAATGACCATAATTTGCTAGATAACTTGGACATTTGATAAAAGTTATGGTAACTCGTCCATCCTTGTTAAAAACATGAAACAACTTGTTCCTTTACTAAGGTTGTTATCTCAGTGTATGTCTTTTGGACGGAAAGTAGGACACCTTTACTAAAGCGTCCTAATTCTAGCTGGCTTCGTTTAGGAGATGTTAACTCTTTAAGTTAACAATTTGAAGGCCTATATCATGTGATATCCTTTATAGGATGATAACATGTTGACCAGGCTCCTAATAGAAGATGTTTTTACTTGCTGTTCTGCTTTTAAGTCGGTTTGGCTGGGACACCTTTAGATAACAAAATAAGGGTAACATACTAAACAAAGAGACAGTCAGAGGAGAGAAGTAGATTTGTATTATATGAATTTTGCTTGGCTGGGAGCCAAGATACATGTATACATTTCTACTTTTACATTGATGAGTATTAGCAAAAGATTACAATTCTGTAAGCTATCTTAAACTAAGTATTTCTTCAAAGTATCAGAGTTCCACGTCCTAGGAACAGAACGACTGTCCATATGCTCTAGACGGAACGTGCCATTTTGAACTTCTTGGACGCTCTTGTAGGGTCCCTCCCAGTTTGGAGTGAGCTTGCCCAGCTCCTTGGCCCGGCCAACAACTTCCATTTTTCCTTCCTTCAATGGCTGCCTAGCTACTCTCTTGTTAAATTCTCGAGCCATTCTTAATTTGTAGAGTTGCATCCTTAACAACGCATTGCCCCTGACTTCAGGAACCTGATCCAATGCCGTCCGGAGGGCAGCCCACTTGGCATCTTCTGAATACAGCATAACCCTCAGAGTTGGTTCTTCAACTTCAATGGAAACGACGGCCTCTGAGCCATAGACGAGCATAAATGGGGTTTCTCCGGTTGAGATCTTGGCCGTTGTTCTTATTGACCATAAAACCAACTGTAATTCTTCTACCCATAATCCTCTAGCATTATCCAGCTTCTTTTTAATTCCTGCTGATAAGATCTTGTTGAAGGCTTCAACCTGCCCATTACCCTAATTCCTTGATCGGCCAACCATTGACGAAGCTTGGGCGTTTCAAACTGTGGACCATTATAAAAAACAATGGACTGAGGCATACCAACCTTGTGATGAGGTTCTTCCAGACGAACCCTTTGACATCATTGGTGGTAATTCCCCTCATTGCGTCAGCCTCCACCCATTTTGTGAATTAGTCGACGGTTACTATCACAATTTTGTTCTGGCCGGCTGCTATAGGAAAAGGGCCAAGAATATCCATTCCCCATTTGGCAAAGGGAAGGGGAAAGAGAACTGGAGTTAGGTAGTTGGACGGCTTCTAAGGCGTTCTCCTTCAAAGTCGGCCAAAAATAGCTAGTCCTTAAAGCTTTTTCTCCTAACGCCCTTCCCCCAATGTGGGAGGCACAAGCTCCCTCATGCAGCTCTTTCAGGACTTCCAATCCGTCCTTTCTAGTGATACATTTGAGAAGAGGCCGGTTGAAGGATTTCTTGTAGAGAGTTCCATTCCACAACTCAAACCACTTGTCCTTAGCCTTTACATACTTGGCCTCCATGGGATCAAGGGGCAACCGACCTGGTTTCTTATACTCGATGATGGGACTCATCACTCGTTTTCAAGTTTGAGAAACAGAACCTCCTTTGTGTTGAACCCTAGTTTTGAGGATGACAAAGAAACAAAGATGCAAACTAAGTAGTGAACTAATGAGTTATTTAAGTGTATGATTTCCTAAGGTATCATTGAAAGGAATAAAGAGAATACGAAGTCAAGAAAGAAGTCAAGAGAGGATTTCAAAGACTAAGTAAAGATGTTTCTTGAAGTTGATACTAGAGCAGCAGTGGATCAAGAAGAATAAAAGCAAGGCGTTTTATTTTCTAGTTCCATTGTAAAAGGAACAAGTAAGGATGGTAAGGAACATTGGTAGTCTTATTTGAGAACGAGAGTTTGTTCCTTTCTAAGGAACAAACTAAATGGCACTAAACGAATCTATTAAAGGAACATAACATATAAAAGGAACTAGACTTAGGCTTGAAGCAGTATAACGGTTCAATTATGAAGTTGAGTAAGTCATGCCTAAATAATAGAAAACCGATTGTATCTAAGTAAAAATCAGTTTTTATAGAAAATCTTTTTAGGAAAAGATTTGTTTTTCGAAAAAGATAAGAAAATATTTATCCGGTTTTTTACAGGATTTTAATTTCAAAGATAATATTTTATTAAAGATTAAAATTCAGTTTTAAATATTAAATCTGTTTTAAATTTAACTGATTTTCAGATAAAGCTTAAGAAACTCCTAATCTTTAGGAGCAGTGGCTAAAACATGTCCACGTCCAAAATGAGATCATGGGATCATGGGATATGTTAAGGAACGTGTTCCTTAAGGGAGGAACATCATGGGATAATGGATTTAACATGAACTCGATTTTAATTCCCACGTTCTATATGTTTGTCACTATAAATATTGAAGTCTAAATAAGTTCCAAAGTGTGTCTGACTAAGTAATTAAGTGAGTTTAACTAATTAAGTGTCAGTACCATTTGTTCTTTGCCTTCTTACTCTAATTCCACTAAGCTTATTCGATCAATTGTATTTTGGATTTTGGGGTAAGGGGACTTTGAGTGAAGTTCTGTAAGAGAGAAGCTTTGAGTAAGCTTGTAGAGTGAGAAAACTTCGAGTGAAGTTGAGAGGAACTCTGTTAAGGGAACAGTGGCTCAGGAACTTGAGTTTAGGAACTCAAGGTGTGGCTCGAGTTAGAATTAGGTTGTAACAAAGTTGTTTGGCCTAATTAGTGAAAGAGTTGAGTTTAAAATCCCTAGTGGTCGAGGTTGTTTCTTCTTGTTGGGCCCAAGAAGTTTTTCCTCGTAAAAATCCCTTGTGTTCCTCTAGCTTGTTTATTCGTTTAAGTTTTAATTTCCGCAAAAAGTTACGTTTATTTCTACACCTACAATTCACCCCCCTCTTGTAGTGTTCCTAGGGAAATAACAATTGGTATCAGAGCTAGAACTCACGAAGATAGGAAACCCTATTGGAAAAAGATCCAAGGAACAATGAATACCACCGAGAAACTTGAAGAAGGTTATTCCACTCAAAGGCCTCCTATGTTCAATGGGAAGTACTACAACTATTGGAAGAACCGCATGGAGATATTCATAAGCTGAAAACTATCAGGTATGGAGAGTCATTGAAGTTGGTGATTTCGAAGTCACAACTACAAATGACAAAAATGAGGTAACTCTAAAACCCCTCTCTGATTATGACAAATCTGATTTTGAAAAAATGGAAGTAAATGCCATGGCTATTAAACTGTTGCATTGTGGACTTGGACCCCATGAACATAATAGGATCATGGGATGCAAATCCGCAAAGCAAATATGGGATTTACTAGAAGTAACCCACGAAGGAACTAATGAAGTTAAAAGATCAAAATTGATTTACTTATGAATCAATATGAACTGTTCTGCATGAAACTAAGAAAGCATCCGAGACATGTTTACTCGTTTTACTAACATTATTAATGAGTTGGCTTCTCTTGGAAAGTTTATTTCATCTGAGGAACAGGTTCGAAAGGTTCTTAGGAGTCTTCCTAAGGACAGATGGATGGCTAAAGTCACTGCTCTTCAAGAAACAAAAGACTTCACTAAGTTCAACTTAGAACAGCTGGCAGGGTCACTTATGACTCATGAGCTTCACCTTGATACTGAATATGGTGAAAGCTCCAAATCAAAATCAATTGCTCTCAAAGCAGATGATGAAGATGATTCGGACTCAGAAGAGAAGAAGCAGCCCTCATGGTTCGAAAATTTCGAAAGATGTACAGGAACATGAAGAATGGAAACTTCAAAGGTAAAACTAAGAAATTTTCTAACAAAGCTGCTTGTCATAAATGTGGTAGTACAGATCACTTCATCAAGGAATGTCCTCTTTGGGAAAATGACAAAACCAAAGAAAGGAACAAGGAACGCTTTGCTGAAAGGAACAAAGAATCAAAGCACCTTTCTCTAAGGCAAATGTGCGCAAAGCTATGATAGCTGCTTGGGGAGATTCAGAGACGGAAGAAGAAGAGGAACAACAAACTGAAGAAACAGCAAACCTTTGCCTCATGGCAAACATGACGAAAAAGAAGATGAAGAAAAAGTTGAGGTAAGTCAACATGGTCTTGAGTCAGACTTAGATGTAAAACTAGGCCTGAAATATATGATCTTCTTTATGATGCAATTCTATGAACGTGAAAACGTGAACAAACGGAACAAGCCTTAAAGGTCTGCAAGAAGAACACATAGAATGGCTTAAGAAAATGAGAACAGATGTTGAAACAAGATTCTTTGATTTATTTGATAAAAACTTAAAAATCAAAGAATTATATGAAAGTTTGAAAAATGAAAATTATCTAATTAATTTAGAGATTTCACACTTGAAGGAGTTTGTCCCTGTTCTGAGTTCCTTTGATATAAGATCAACCCTTTGAAAGGATACAGATCTGAGATTGAAAATTAAATAAAGAAAAAATTTTTAAAGGAACAGATCTGTAATCTCAAAAAGGAACTGGTTGTCGCAAGGAACAGAGGCAAAATCATGAAAGTTCCTAAGTGGATTGAGAAACCACAGACCAAAAGGAAAGAAGGTCTTGGTTTTGAAAACTACAAGAAAAGGAACAAGACAAAGAAATATGTTGATCTACCTAGTGATAGTTTTGTATGTATTGTGGCAAGGTAGGTCATTACATAAATCAATGTCAACTAAAATCTGAGATGATTGGAAAAATGTGAAATAAGTAAAAAAAATGGGTTGTCAAAACAAATCCTAGTCAAGAACAGGAACCCACGAAAGATGGGGTTCCTACAACTAACAACTAGTTGATTTTTGCAGGTGTGGAGTGAGGGGGAACAACACATGGTATCTCGATAGTGGTTGTTCCAAGCACATCGGACAAAACAAGTTTCTCTCACTCACAACCTATGAAGGTGGAGTGTAACATTTGGTGATAATAAGAAAGGTAACATAGTTGCATGGGTAAGGTTGGTAAGTCACCACTACACTCCATTGAAAATGTATTTTTAGTTGAAGGTCTAAAACATAATCTATTAAGCATTTCTCAATTCTGTGACAAGGAAATACTGTAAAATTTGATAAAGAAAAATGCTTGATCATCAACATTAAAACTAAGAAGGTTATCTTGGAAGGAACAAGGAAAGGGAACACATACATTGTGGATCTGACCTTGTTCCTCAAATCAATTTAACTTGTCTTAGTGTTATTGAAGATGATTCACTTCTTTGGCACAAGCGTCTAGGACATGCTAGCTTTTCATTACTTGAGAAACTTAGATCAAAAGATCTTGTTTTAGGATTACCATCCATAAAATTTCATATTGATCAAGTTTGATGCATGTGCACGAGGTAAGCAAGTAAGATCCTCTTTCAAATCTAAAACGATTGTAAGTACCACTAAACCATTAGAATTAATTCATATGGACTTATGTGGACCATGAGAATTCAAAGCAGAAGTGGAAAGAGGTATGTATTGTATTGTAGATGACTACTCTAGGTATACTTGGGTTATTTTTCTACTAGTAAAAGACTTTGATGATTTTCTTTGCTAAAAGAGTTAAACACTTAAGTGGTCATAAAATAATGCACATTAGATCAGATCATGGCAAAGAATTCGAAAATTATAAATTTGATGACTTAAGCAGAGATAATGGCCTAGATCATAATTTTTCTCCCCTAGAACACCACAACAAAATGGTGTTGTAGAAAGGAAAAATAGAACTTTGGAGGAAATGTCTAGAACCATGTTAATTTCCAAGGAACTTTTGGGCTGAAGCTGTTAATACTGCTTGTCACATAATTAATCGTGCCATATCTATCATTAATAAAACTCCTTATGAACTTTATTTTGGAAAGAAACCAAATATCACTATTTTAGAACATTTGGTGCAAATGTTATGTGCATAATAATGGAAAAGATAATCTTGGAAAATTTGATGCAAGGAGTGATGAAGCAATATTTTAGGATACTCTCACATAGTAAAGCTTATAGAGTATATAACAAGAGAACTATGTGTGTTGAAGAAATATTCATGTAATCTTTGATGAATCTGACAAATACAATCCAAGCATACAGGTTGATGACTATGAGATGGGTTGTACAAACCAAGGAAAAAAGCAGATTCAAGAAGAAGAAGAAGTGAAAGAGGAAAGGAACGAGGAATTGAAATAATACATCGATGATGTTCCTCAAGGAGGAGAAGATGTCTGTTCCTCAAATGAAGGAACTGAGTCCACCGAGGCTAATAGAGGAACAACTGATCAGAGTTCCTCATCTACTCAAGGAACTCATGAGGAACAACATGTTCCTATAAGAGAGTTTCAACCAAAACCTTGGAGACTACAAAAATCACATCCAAGGAACTCATTTAGCGACATATCCAAAGGTACGCAAACTAGATCTCAGTTAAGGAACTTTTGTGCATTTCATGCGTTCCTATCAATGATGGAACCAAGAAATCATGAAGAAGCCTTAACTGACTCTGATTGGATTACTGCAATGCAAGCTGAATTAAATGAGTTTGAAAGAAACAAGGTATGGCATCTAGTTCCTCATAACAACAAAAAGTAATTGGCTTAAAATGGGTGTTTAGAAACAAACTAGATGAATATGGAACCATTGTAAGAAACAAAGCTAGACTTGTAGTAAAAGGTTATAATCAACAAGAAGGAATAGATTATGAAGAAACCTTTGCTCCTGTAGCTAGATTAGAAGCCATTAGAATTTTAATTGCATTTGCTGCTTACATGGGATTTAAATATATCAAATGGATGTTAAGTGTGCATTTTTAAATGGCTATCTAAATGAAGATGTATATGTTGAACAACCCCCGGTTTGAAAAATAATCTCCCAAATCATGTCTACAAGCTTGATAAAGCTCTTTATGGGTTAAAACAAGCACCTAGATCATGGTATGAGAGATTATCAAAGTTCCTTTTAGAAAACAATTTTAAAAGAGGAAAGGTTGATAAAACCTTGTTCCTAAAATCTAAAGGAACTGACATTTTGCTTGTTCAAATATATGTTGATGACATCATATTCGGAGCTACAATGAAACATTGTGCAAAGAATTCTCAATCTCATGAGTAATGAATTTGAAATGAGTATGATGGGTGAGTTAAATTTCTTTCTTGGCACAAATCAAACAAACTGAAAAGGGAATAATTGTTCACCAACAAAAATACATAAAGGAACTATTAAAGAAATATGGCCTCGAAAAATCAAAGATAAATCACACTCCTATGGGAACTTCAACTAGATTAGATGAAGACTCCATAGGAACAAGTGTTGATCAAACAAAATATAGAGGAATGATTGGTTCACTTTTGTATCTAACTGCTAGTCGTCCAGACATAGCTTTCAGTGTTGGTTTGTGTGCTAGATTTCAAGCAAATCCAAAAGAGTCTCACCTACTGCGTGAAGAGAATTCTTAGATATCTTAAAGGAACAGATGTCTTGGACTCTACTATCCAAGAAGTGATACATTGAGCTAAAAGGATATGCAGATGCAGATTATGCTGGAGATCTTGTAAATAGGAAAAGCACCTCAGGTATGGCACAATTCCTTAGTCATAGTTTAGTTTCTTGGAGTACCAAGAAACAAAACACAGTTGCTTTATCCACTGCTGAAGCAGAATATGTAGCAGCTGCTGCATGTTGCTCTCAAATGCTTTGGATAAAACAACAACTTAGTGGAATAAACTTTGATTGTGTTCCTATTTATTGTGATAATACTAGTGCTATTAGTATTTCTAAAGATCCAGTGCATCATTCTAGAGTTAAACATATACATATCAGACATCACTTTTTAAAGAAAATGTTGAAAAAGGTTTGATTAAACTTGAGTTTTGTCAAACTGAGAATCAGATTGCTGATATACTAACTAAGCCTTTGCAAAGAGATAGATATGAAAAATTAAGGCTTGAGTTAGGGTTAATAAAAATTAAGTGATTGTTCCTATTTCATTCCCCCATGTCGAATAATTTGAGTGACTTTGTGTGCTAAAAATAATTGTGTTTAATTGCCTAAGACCATTGCAAATTGGAATGTTACAAAACATAAACATGAATTCAAAGGAATTAAACAACTCACAAATGTCACATAATACTCCCCTTACTGTTCCTAAGGTAAAGAAACATGCATGATATGAAGAACATTGATATGTAGCATTAGTTGTTCCTATAGCACAAGTTCCTTAGCATTTATTTTCTTTCCAAAAATTAAAACTCATAAAAATTCCAAAAATCCGAAAAATCCCAAAAATATAGGAATCAGATTTAATTAAATCTTGATTCTCATTTATCTTCTTTTCGTTTTCTTTTTTTTTTTCTTTTTATTGTTTTATTTTTTCCCGCGTGTACAAAACACTGTTACATGCATCCCTTCCCTCTTAATTCATCTTCTAGAAACTGTGTTCCTTAATCTTCATCTTCGCCATTAACGAAACTCCTCACACCTCTTCACAAACCATAAAACCCAATCTACTTCACATCATGGCAAAAACCTCACGAAATTTCCTTTTCCAACTCAAAACTCCAACTCCTCTAAAATGGAAAACTCTCCTTCTCCTACCAAAACCCTGAAATGACCAAAATCAAGAAACACCCATAATGAAGCAAAATTAGAATCTCCAAGAAGGAGTATGCGAAGAAGAAGTTAATAGGGGAGATGATGAAGAAGATCCCCGGAACAAACTCAGGGGAGAAGAAATCACTCTGTTCCTTCCAAAGGAACTGTTCTTCTTCTTCAAAGAAACGGGTTGAAAGAAGCGAATCACGGTATGTGCTAGGTTTTTGTAGATCTAGAATGGGCAAATAAGTTGAAATTTCATGAATTAACACATTCTAAAGGAACAGGGTATGGAATTCTCTTTGAATTTGCTTTTAACAATGCACTTGTTCCTTTAGCAATGGATGAATTCTGTGCGAATTTTACCAATACTATGGTCTTTGCACAACTGAAGTTAGGGGAAGAAAAATTAAGTTTAATCAAGAAACATTGGGAAAAGTTTGGGAAGTTCCTTGCAAGGAACAATTTGTATTTTAAAAGGAAAGGAACTGTTTCTTTCCCTAATTTTCCTCAGGATAAAATTGTTGAACTATTTGGAGGAACTGCTGGTCAGAACAAATTAAACATAACCTACTCTCTCCACTTCACAAAATCTGTTAATTATGTATGGAGACACTCATTCCTTGCACTGAAAAGAGGAATGAAGTGGGTCTCTTAGATATGTGCTATATGTTCTGTTTAGACCACCACATACAAATCAACTTTCCCTCTTTGTTTATACAACACCTTACCCACTATATAGAAAACAACTGCGTTGTTGGTTATGGCGCCTTGATTACATCCCTCCTTCATCATTTTGAAGTAAAACTTACTGGTTGGCCCACTTTAGGAGTTAAGTAGGGAAACATCTTGAATGAGAAAACTCTTAATGGATTGGACCTCTCTGTCCAAGAGGGAGTACTCACTCAAGGGAGAACATCTCCCAGTTCCTCTAGCAAGAGGAAACTGCCTAGGGTAGTTGAGGAACTGGAAGATGTTATTTTGGAGGAACCCATTCCTATGCCAAAGGAACCTACACCAAAGAGGCATAAACACATTGCAAGAAAGCCTACCCCATCTGTTCCTAAGAGAGTGAGGCAGAGCACTAGATTGAAAATTACTCTTTCTCCTTTTGTTCCTTCCAACAAGGACTCCCCTTTAGTCCTTTCTGATGTGGAGGAACAGGAACAACCCACAATCAAGGAACCCACTCCACCATCATCTCCAAAGCTTTCTGTTCCTCTCACCAAACTATCCTCCATCTCTCCCTCATCCTTTTCTGTTCCTTCTAGTTTTGAACAAATTAAGGATGAGTTGACTGGCCCTAACCCCTTGCCTCCACCTCTAAACTCTTCCACCAACACCACCATTCTCTCCTCCATCTACAACACCTCCCCATCTGTTTTCACTCCCGGAACTGATGGTCCTTCAACCAAACCTACTCCAGTTCCTCCACCAAAACCTCCTACTGCCTCTAGTTCCAAGAGTGAGGAACAAGCTACCCCGGATGATTGTGGCTGGGTCAACGATGTTTGTCTTCCTGCACAACATATGATAAAATTCTATAATCATCTACACTGAACTTTAGATGCTAAAATTGACCAAATGATGGGTCTTATGAAAGTTCTCAGTGATACGGTGATTGAGCAACAAAAGAAAATGGAGACAATGGCCCTAGCATTGGAGAGTTTTAAGGAGAGGGTTGATGCTAATCACGGTGAAGTGATGAAGAAACTGGAGGATGTGGTAGAAGAAGAAGTTGTTGTGGAACACAATTACCCTTTCCTTTATTAGTTCTTAGTTCCTGTTTCCCTTTCGAGGAACAAGACTGTTGTTTAGTTTCTTTTCTTTTTCTTTCTTTGTTTGTTATGGAACAAGTGCTATATAAAAATGACTTTTGCTATTATGTCTGTGTTTGTGATTATTTATGCATAATTTCTTTCTTGGAATGGCTAGTATTCTGTGATTGATGTTTGAGCAAGTTTATCCTTTCCAATTCTAACTTAACGAAAAATTGGTGCTTGCTTATGGTCTTAAGGTCTTACAACCAATTTATAATTTCACGCAGAGTCTACTCTTTTTGAGGATGACAAAGGGGGAAAAAGATTTAAGGAACAACCTGTAAATAAAATAAGTTAAGGTAAATGAAAAATCAAAAAATAAGTTAAGGTAAATGAAAAATAAAAAAATAGGTTAAGGTAAATGAAAAATCAAAATTCAAACATTAAGTAGGTTACTTAATTTTGTTTTATTTTTCATTTTCTGCTTTATTGTTTTATCTTTTCATTCACTTATTTATTTGTTATTTCCTTAGTTTGCACCTTTGTTGTCATCATCAAAAAGGGGAAAATTGTTGAACCCTAGTTTTGATGATGACAAAGAAACAAAGATGCAAAATAAGTAGTGAACTAATGAGTTATTTAAGTGTATGATTTCCTAAGGTATCATTGAAAGGAATAAAGAGAATACGAAGTCAAGAGAGGATTTCAAAGACTAAGTAAAGATGTTTTTTGAAGTTAATACTGGAGCAGCATTGGATCAAGAAGAATAAAAACAAGGCGTTTTATTTTCTAGTTTCATTGTAAAAGGAACAAGTAAGGATGGTAAGGAACATTGGTAGTCTTATCTGAGAATGAGAGTTTGTTCCTTTCTAAGGAACAAACTAAATGGACACTAAACGAATCGTTAAAGGACTTAACATATAAAAGGAACTAGACTTAGGCTTGAAGCATATAACGGTTCAATTATGAATTGAGTAGGTCATGCCTAAAACAATAGAAAACCGATTTTATCAAGTAAAAATCAGTTTTTATAAGAAATTTTTTAGGAAAAGATTTTGTTTTTCGAAAAAGATAAGAAAATATTTATCCGGTTTTTAAGAGGATTTTAATTTAAAAGATAATATTTTCTTAAAGATTAAAATTCAGTTTTAAATATTAAATCTGTTTTAAAGTTAACTGATTTTCGGATAAAGCTTAAGAAACTCCTAATCTTTAGGAGCAGTGGCTAAAACATGTCCACGTCCAAAATGAGATCATGGGATCATGGATATGTTAAGGAACGTGTTCCTTAAGGGGAGGAACATCATGGGATAATGATTTAACATGAACTCGATTTTAATTCCCATATTCTATATGTTTGTCACTATAAATATTGAAGTCTAAATAAGTTCCAAAGTGTGTCTAACTAAGTAATTAAGTGAGTTTAACTAATTAAGTGTCAGTGCCATTTGTTCTTTGCCTTCTTACTCTAATTCCACTAAGCTTATTTCGATCAATTGTATTTTGGTTTTTGGGGTAAGGGGACTTTGAGTGAAGTTCTGTAAGAGAGAAGCTTTGAGTAAAGCTAGTAAGAGTGAGAAAACTTCGACTGAAGTTGAGAGGAACTATTGTTAAGGCAACAGTGGCTCAGGAACTTGAGATTAGGAACTCAAGGTGTGGCTCGAGAATAGAATTAGGTTGTAACAAAGTTGTTTGGCCTAATTAGTGAAAGAGTTGAGTTTAAAATCCCTAGTGGTCGAGGCTGTTTCTTCTTGTTGGGCCCAAGAAGTTTTTCCTCGTAGAAATCCCTTGTGTTCCTCTAGCTTGTTTATTTGTTTAAGTTTAAATTTCCGCAAAAAGTTACGTTTATTTCTACACATACAATTCACCCCCCTATTGTAGTGTTCCTAGGGAAATAACACTTTGGATCAATGCTCTTGGTCGACTTGACCTCCCAGAACACCGTTCTTGGCACATCTCCTTCAGCCGAACTGGCTAGCTTGGAGAGAGCATCTGCTTGATGATTTTCCGACCTTGGCACTTGGTCGAGCATAAACCGCTTTAATGTCTTTATTTCCTCCTTGATCAAATTCATGTACTTACTCATAGATACTTCTTTGCATTCAAAATCCCCATTGACTTGACTGGCTACCAGCAGAGAGTCCGTTTTTGCTTCAATTTCCAGGGCCCCAGCCGCTGTGCACATTTTAATGCCGGCTAAGAGAGCTTCATACTCTCCTTCATTTTTCGAAGCGTGGAACTGAAATTTCATAGCATATTCAAATTTGTCCCCCTCTGGTGACTGGAAGATGATCCCAGCTCCACAACCATTGGCAGTGGACGATCCATCCACCATTAGGGTCCAATGCCGCCTCCCTTCTGCTGGGTCTTGGACGTATTCTACTGTAGGCCGAGTAAGCTCTACAATGAAGTCTGCTAAGGATTGCCCCTTAATCGCTTTTCTGGGTTCGAATGATAAATCAAACATATTGAGCTCCACGACCCACTTTAGCATTCGTCCAGATGCATCCATCTTATGCCAAACTTGCTTCAAAGGCTGGTCAGTATAGACTAGGATACTGTGAGCAAGGAAATATAGTCTCAGCTTCCGGCTGGCCATAAGCAGCGCCAGGCCGAACTTCTCTATCATTGAATACATGCCCTCAGCATCCTTTAGCACATGGCTAACAAAGTAGACGAGTATTTGCACTGAGTCCCTTTAAGCTAAGAGAACAACACTAATCGCAAATGGGGACACGACTAGGTATACATATAATTTTTCTCCTTGTGCCGGGCTGATTAGCCTGGGCAATTGCCGAAGGTGCTCTTTTACCTGCTGAAGAGCCTTCTCTGCTTCATCCGTCCACTCAAACTTTGCATTCTTCTTTATTGTTGCAAAGAAATGATGACACTTATCGCCAGACTTAGATAAAAACGTCCAAGGGCCAAACACCCCGTCAAACGCTGGGCTTCCTTAATCTTGGACGGAGAAGTCATATTCAGAATTGCTTGTATCTTGTCAGGGTTGGCCTTAATTCCTCGTTAATCTACCAAGAACCCTATAAACTTCCCGGCTACTACCCCAAATACGCACTTCTGCGGATTGATCTTTAATTTGTATTTCCTCAAAGTCATGAATGTTTCTCTCAAGTCATCCAAATGATCCATCTCTTTTCGGCTTTTGACGATCATATCATCAATATAAGCCTCCATGTTCCTTCCTAATTGTGGCTGAAAGACTGTGTTTATAAGCCTCTGAAAGGTGGCTGTTGCATTCCTTAGGCCGAAGGGCATCCTAAGCCAGCCATAGAGACCCTTTTCAGTAATGAATGAGGTTTTATCCTGGTCGTCAGGCCACATAGGGATCTGGTGAAAGCCTGAATATGAGTCCATAAAGATAAGCAGCGCATGCCCAGCTGTGGAGTCAACCAACCGATCAATTTTAGGCAGAGGAAAACTGTCCTTAGGACATGCCTTGTTCAAATTGGTGTAGTCAACGCACATCCTCCAAGTGTCATTCGGCTTGGGGACCATGACCACGTTGGTGATCCAATCCGGATAGTAGGTTTCCCGGATAAATTTGGATTTTAGAAGCTTTTGGACCTCCTGATCAACCGCTTGGTTCCTGGCCGGACCCAAGTGCCTTGATAAGCGCATATATTTCTATATTTTTGTCCCCTAAAATTAGTCTTATAGTTGTCTTCTATGTGTTATTTTATAATATTTATTGACTTTTATTTATAAGTGACGTATTTATGTCCATATTATATTTTATTGAATAATTAGCTTAAATAGTGTGTTATTTTATTATAGGTATTTTACAAGTTCAATTTGCTAAAGGAAGACAACAAGACAAAAAGAAAGAAGAGAAGAAAAGAAAAGAAGAAAAAAAATAATAAAAGTAAGCCCAAGCTCACGTGAGTTTTGTAATGTAAAAGAAAAAAAACAAAGGGGCGAAGTCTACCTTTATTCCTCCTTCATCAACTTGGTCTACACAGCAAACAAAAGAAGAGGAAAGTTGTTTCTACCTTACCGAATTCCACGCAAGAAACAAGGAGGAGATATGATTTTATCTCTTAAAATTTTCACGGTATAGATTGTTAGGAGATTTTCAGTTATGAAATTTTATCTTTTTGATTCTATCTTCTACACAACTAGATATAAATTCACCATCTTTTGGAAAGGAGAAACACGCACACATACAAGAGAGTTTGTGAGAGTGAAGAAAATAATCGGGTTTATCCAAGATCGACAAGTTGATAGGAATTGAAGAATTATTGCATTCGGAGGCGAATTGAGGGTAGCGGCTGCATCAATTCCGGTCTACAGTCATGAGTTTTCTCTCTTCTATTTTCAATTAGTTGTTCTTGTGATTGAACTTGATTTTATCTGAATTTATTTATGATTTCAGTTTCTTATATCGATATTAATTGAGTCTAATTGGTTAACTCTTAGTTGATTGAATTTAATTATTTAATTTAGTATTTATACAATTCATACTATTGTTGGTTGGTTATGAAATTTGATATCTTTACTTGTAATTGGACGCAATTAGCTGTTTAGATACTCAAATTGTGCTATATAACTATTAGGTGCAGCGTTTAATAGTTGGATAGGGAGGACGACTTGGGATTAATAAGAGTGAGCGACTCATCTTAATATTCTTAAGTGTATGAATTGTGCTAATAAAACAAGTTTATTAGGGTTGGATTTGTCTTAGCAAGATTCTAGATTTTTAGTGAGTAAGACAAGAATTGATCACGGCGATAATTAACCAATCTAAGTGCTAAGTTAACTATTAAAGTGGTCTCAATAATAAAGGTTAAGAAGCTAAATTATGTCTAAACATTCTATGATCGAATCGAGAATTAATAGAGTTTGTGTGTCGTCACTTGTAATTATTAGTTTAGTAGTAGTTTTAATTTTACTTCGTCTAAGTAGTTGGTTACAACCGAAACCCCCCTAATCGTATATTTGTGAATAGTGTAAATAGTGTAAATTCGTATATAAAATATGTTTTTTGTCACTTAGTTGAATATTTGAGTTTAGGAATTATAATAATCTTCTCGTAGGATCGATCCTTTCTTACCCTTTTACTAGTTATAAATAATTTTGAAGGTTTAAGTTAGGTTTTTAATTTTATACGGTAAACGACACGTATCAAATTTTGGCGCCGTTGCCGGGGAGATTTATAAAAATATTCAGTTCTTCAAAGTTAAATTGAGTGGTTATATTTCTATTCTTAATTTTCTTATCTAGTTATGAAAAAAAAAATTCTTTTTTATCTTGGTTTGTCTAGTCTAATTAAGTGAGTTGGATATTTCTTTTTATATAGTATTTTTTCTGATCTTTGTTTTTGCATACTATATGCTTGGATGTTTCTTTCTTGCTCATTTACTAGTTTAAATTTTGTATTTTTATTAAGAGTCTGTATGGCAGTGATTTTTCACACAGAGTTATCTTTTTCAATATATGTTCATATTATGCTTGCTATGACGTAACTTTATCAATAAAATTTAGAAGTTTATAAGAAAAATTAGTTTTAAGAGGTATATACTATGTACCGATTCAGGTAGTCAGAATTTAAGAATCTGTTGAATTTAGCAGAGTGATATCTCATATGGTATTATGGACTTGACAACAGATTATTGACCTTATATGTGAGTTTTGATGTGCTTTTATATTTCTTAGTTCTACTTAGAGAACGTTTTTCACGTGTGATTGTTGGGTTACAATAAGTATATTGCTTGTTTTTGGCCAGATGTTTTTGCAAGCTATGATTTTCTTTAACTCAACTTAGACTGAAATGTACTTTCTCAAAGCCGAGTCTTAGAGGGTTTCTGTATAAATTAGTGTTTAATGATAAAATATAAGTAGGGGTGCTTAATGTGTCCACTAAATGAATACTATAATAATAGAAAAAAAGTTTCTTCTATACACTTACAGAGCTAGATTGAAGGTCTGCATATATGTCTAAGGCAGGGCAATTTATCAATATCCATATTTTGGTGTACACAGTTCATTACTTTATTCAGCTGTTATTCAAATAGCCTTGATTAATACTACTTTTTTCTGCTGTTTTTGGTGAATTTTTTGCATTACAAGGTTTAATTGTTAGTTGCAAGCAATGAAGTTTTAACAAGATACAGGGGAGATTAGTCTTGATTTAATGAATGTATGTCTTGCTAGTTTCATTTAAAAAAAAAAAACAAAAAGCATGCTGGTGGATTGGTTCTATTTTGCTAAGGTAAGGTACTGAGTTATTGTCACACTAATATTTTTATGATCAATTGATAACCACTGTATAACTAGCATACTCGCCTAGCATTGCATAGTTGCTTTTCTTTTAAAAGTAAAAATTGCGTCATGGTTCATACTTGTAATTCGAATAATGATATGCAGACCATATGTTAAATATATTCTACTTCCTTGGTGTTCTGCATTCATGATTCATTTTTAAGTGTGGGGGGAAGACATCCATTTCTGCTTACATGGTTTTAGCTATGATTTGTTTCTCTGGATATTCAATGGTCATACCTAAATTACAGAATTTCATGAACTTCACTCTTAAACTTTCTCTTTTCTATTTTCAGGTGCATGAGTTTGGATACGGCAACCAAACTTAAGCGTATAAACCTGTTTATTGAAACTCTAAACGAAGCTAGTCCAGAGAAATTACTTTACATCTTTCAAGACAGACCACGTGAAGACTCAGAGATGGGTGATGAAAGAACCTTGAAGGAATTAGGAGCTCCTAAGCTAGATGATGAACCTCTCTGCATTGTTTTTCCAACCTTGGAAAGTCCTTTGAAGCTGAACTCAGGTTTTCTTAATCTCCTTCCCAAATTTTATGGGAACGCAGGTGAGGATCCTCATAGACATTTAAAAGAATTTATAGTTGTTTGTTCAACCATGAAACCTAAAGGAATTGAACAAAATCAAGTAAGATTGCATGCTTTCCCATTTTCCCTACATGATTTAGCTAAAGATTGGTTGTATACTATGTCTTCTGGTTCCATTACGACTTGGGACGCCTTAAAAAGCTTTTATGGGAAAATTCCTTCCCGCAAGTCGTATTGGATCCATAAGAAAGGAAATATGTGGAACTAGACAACATAATTCAGAATCACTTTATGAATATTGGGAACGTTTTAAAAAATTATGTGCCTCATGTCCACAACATCAAATAACTGATCAACTATTGATTCAATATTTTTATAAAGGATTGTTGCCTAACGGTAGGGGTATGATTGATGCTGCTAGTGGTGGCGCATTAGTAGACAAGACACCAACTCAGGCTAGGAATTTAATTGCTAACATGGCCCAAATCACTCAACAACATAGCACTAGAAATGATGTTAAAAGGGTAAATGAAATTGACTTAAGTGGTGTTAAATCTTAATTGCAAGAAAATGCTCAACAAATTGCTACTTTGACTACTTTAGTGTCTAAAATTGTTGTTGGTAATGAGTCTAAAGCTAGAGTATGTGGTATATGTTCTGAGTTTTCTCATGCAACTGATGCTTGTCCTACTTTAAACACTGAAGATGTTAATGCTTTAGGTGGCTTTTCCAATCAAAGAAAATATGATCCTTATTCACAGACTTATAATGAAGGTTGGAAAGATCACCCAAATCTTAGGTATGGAACTAGACCACAGTTTTCACAAACTAATCAACCTAGGCAATTTGGTGTACAAAACCCTCCACCCCAATCTTCTGGCCCATCATTAGAAGATTTAGTGAAGCAATTAACTACTCAAATTGGTCAAGTTCACAACTATGGAGTCGAGTATCAAAAGAAAACTGATAATCACCTTCACCACATAGATACTCAAATAGGACAAATTTGTACTTCACTAAGTTACCTAGAAACTCAACTTTCAGGTAAACTACCATCTCAGCCACTGCCTAACCCCAAAAGAGAATGCCAAAGCCGTGACCCTTAGGAGTGGGAAAGAGTTGAGTGAACCTAAGGTAAAGAGTCGCGAGATTGAAAGAGAGATAGAGGTTAAACATGAAGATGAACTTAATATAGGGGAAATGGAGAGATTGAGAGTAGAAAGAATATGAAGGAAAGGTAAGCTTAATTCAGAAATTGATGTTTCTCGTTTTAAAGATGTGCCCCCTTTCCCTTCCAGATTTGCTAAAGCTAAGAAAGCTGCTCTTGACAATGAAATTCTTGAGATTTTTAGGAAAGTTGAAGTCAATATTCCTTTACTTGATGCTATTAAACAGGTTCCTCGTTATGCAAAGTTTTTAAGGAACTTTGTACTAACAAAGACAATTTCATCCTTCTGAAAAGGAAGTATCAGAGAATTTTGTGTAATTCAAAAGAAGCTTCCCCCTAAATGTAAAGATCCTGGCATGTTTTCTATTCCTTGCAAAATTGGTAATTCTAAATTTGAAAGATGCATGCTAGATTTAGGAGCTTCAATTAATGTTATGCCAACATCTGTCTATGATACTTTAAATGTGGGATATTTGTCTAAAACTGATGTGGTTATTCAGTTAGCTGATAGGTCAAATGCATTTCCCATTGGAGTGTTAGAAGATGTACTGGTTCAAGTAAATGAATTAGTTTTTTCCGGCTGATTTTTATGTTCTTGATATGGGGATAGAACCGATAATGTTCCTTTATTGTTGGGAAGACCTTTCTTGAAAACTTCTAAGACTAAAATTGATGTTCATCAGGGTAATTTGACGATGGAATTTGATGGTGAAATAATTAAGTTCAATATATTCGATGCTATGAGATACCCAAATGATGTAATAATGTTAGTTCTATTGATTCCTTTGATGCTTTTGACTGGATGGCTCAAGAAATTTTTGATCTGTGGTGTGAAAAATTGTTTGAGACTGATAATTTTACTGATAGCAAGGACACTGAAATGCCTGTTTCTTTAGTAGATATGTCTGATGTCGCAAGGCTTGATTTGCAAAATGATAAAAAAGATAATTATGATCTTTCTTTGCCAGTGTCTGTACCTAAACTAATCCCTTCTATTGTTCAAGCACCTCAATTAGAATTGAAACCACTACCCTCACATCTAAAATATGTGTATTTAGGTGAAAATGAAACTCTACCTGTGATTATCTCCAATGCTTTAAATAAATTTCAAGAAGATAAATTGGTAAATGTGCTAAAAGACCACAAGGAGGCTATAGGATGGACCTTAGCTGACATAAAAGGAATTAGTCCCACTTTATGCATGCATAGAATTTTTTTGAAAAAGATGCTAAACCCACTAGAGAAACTCAACGTAGGTTAAACCCTCCATGATGGAGGTAGTTAAAAAGGAAATCCTTAAGTGGTTAGATGCCGACGTGATTTATCCTATTTCTGATTCTTAGTGGGTGAGTCCTGTTCATGTGGTCCCTAAAAAGAGTGGAATAACTGTTGTTGAAAATACTAAAGGAGAGCTTGTTCCAACTAGAGTGTCAAATGGATGGAGGGTCTGCATTGACTATAGGAAGCTTAATCAAGCTACTAGAAAAGATCATTTCCCTTTGCCCTTTATATAAATCAAAATTGCTAGAACTTGCTGTTCATCAGTTATTCTGGTTATACTCAAGTACCCATCGCTCCGGAAGATCACGATAAAACCACATTTACCTGCCCTTTTGGTACATTTACATTCAGGAGAATGCCTTTCGGACTATGCAATGCCCCTGGAACTTTTCAGTGTTGTATGATGAGTATCTTCTCTGATTTGATTGAACAAGATATGGAAGTGTTTATGGACGATTTTATTGTTTTTGGTGATTCCTTTGATAGATGCCTCCAGGGTTTAGCTCGTGTTTTGCAAAGATGTGTTGAAACCACCTTGTGTTGAATTTTGAAAAATGTCATTTTATGGTTGAACAAGGTGTAGTACTTGGACATATTGTAAGTGCTAAAGGTTTAGAGTTGATAAAGCTAAAATAGATGTATTAGTTCATTGCCATATCCTACATGTGTTCTGAAGTTAGATCATTTTTAGGGCATGCTGGCTTCTATAGACGCTTTATTAAGAATTTTTCAAAAATTGCATCTCCCTTGTGTTTTGCTTGCTAAAGATGCCACTTTTGATTTTAATGAGGAATGTAAAAAGGCTTTTGATGAGTTAAAAGAACAGATTGACTAGTGCACCCGTGCTTCGACCACCTGATTGGACCTTACCCTTTGAAATCATGTGTGACGCTAGTGATAAGACTATAGGTGCCGTTTTAGGTCAAAAGAAAGATAAAGAATCCTATGTGATCCATTATGCTTCTAAATCACTTGATTCTGCTCAATGCAATTATACTGTAACTGAAAAAGAGATGTATGCTGTGATTTTTGCTTTAGAGAAGTTTAGACCTTATTTACTAGGCACACATGTTATTGTTTATTCTGACCATTATGCTCTAAAATATCTCTTGAAAAAGAAAGAATCGAAACCTCGCATGCTTAGGTGGATGCGTTTGTTACAAGAATTTGACTTAGAAATGAGGGATAAGAAGGGTGTTGAAAATCTAGTTGCTGACCACCTTAGTAGAATTGTTCCTAGAGATGATTGGCCTTTAATGACTGAATTCTTTCCTGATGAACAACTTCTTTCAATGTATCATGTTGAAACTCCTTGGTATGCTGATATGGTTAACTATTTGGTCACTAGCACATTCCCCCTACTCTGTCTAGAGCTCAAAAAGAAAAGATTAAATCTAAGCCAAAGTATTACTTCTGGGATGACCCTTATTTGTGGAAATCATGCTCTGACCAAGTAATTAGGAGATGTGTAGACCAATCTGAATATGCTTCGATTCTTACATTCTTTCATAGTCTTGAAAGTGGAGGACATTTTGGTCCTCAAAGGACTGCTCATAAGGTTTTGGAATGTGGTTTATATTGGCCTACACTTTATAAAGATGCTTATGTATTCTGTAAGTCTTGTGAACGTTGCCAAAAGACTGGAAATGTATCTAAAAGGAACGAAATGCCCCAACATGGAATCATAGTATGTGAAATCTTTGATGTGTGGGGCATTGATTTTATGGGTTCCTTCCCCTCATCTTTTGGTAATCTTTATATTATTCTTGCTGTCGATTACGTTTCTAAATGGGTGGAAGCTTAAGCTACCATAACTGATGATGCTAAGACAGTTGTTAAGTTTGTTAAGAGTCACATATTTAACAGTTTTGGTATGCCAAAGGCCATAATTAGTGATAGGGGTACCCCTTTTTGTAACAAAACATTCGGGACTCTCCTTGAAAGATATCATGTGACACATAGAGTAGCAACAGCCTATTGACACGGTCGTTGCACGTGCTAAAGTAAATACCTAACTTAGCCTAATATAGGGTAAGAAAGGGTCGAATCCACAAGGAAGCAAAGATTAATCAAATCCTTGAATGTGATTTAGCGAGCTAAGCCTATTTTTGGGGGTTTTTGAAATTAGTGAACAACTAAGAAATTAAGAACTAAGAAGCTAACAAATAGATTAAATAATACGAATTAAACTATATTAAAAGGACACTAGGGATAGGGGATTCACGAGCTAACAAATTATCAACCAAATCGTCAAGCCAAGGGGATTCAATAGGGTCGATTAGGGGACTCGATCACTCAAATGCTTCCCAATTACTCTCTCGAGCTAATTAGGAGGACTTAATCAACTGATTTTACCTATTCTTCATTATGGTAAAATCGTTAATCTAGTATTTCCACAACTCATAGTGATCCAAACGAGGTCCTAGGGAGAATCAACCACTATTCTCATGGTGAACCAACCTATAATCTAGCTAAAGGTCTATCTAAGATTTCATTTCTCAATCCTTCACCTCACGATTTCCACAACAAGTTCAAATGGTGATAACAAAATAAACAAGGCAATCAAATTAGTTAGACAACACAATCTCACCCAAAGTACACCCCCAAGCTTGACTTTTAAGGCCAACTCATGGTTAGCAAGGTCATCCCCTTCCCCTAGCTACTAATCTACTCACTAGCCAAAAAAAGGGATAAATAAAAAGCTTGAAGCAACAATGGTGAAACAATAATGGTGAAAATCATATCTAATAAGCTAATCATCATCAACTAATTACTACTAATCAATACCAAAGCAAGATAAACAAACATAAAAGCAGATAAGAGAAAAGATAGAAGAAATACTCAAAGATGGATGATATTCAAATGCAAAACTCCATTGAAATAGCTTAAATAACCCACATTCAAAAGTTTAGATATAGTTTCTCTCTCTAGGTTCTACTTCTCTCTCTAGAAACTCTCTCTCATTAGAACTAAATAATTTTTTTTTTTCAGGAAATAAAAACTCTCCTTGAGAATTATTACAAAATTGGTTTTATACCCCGTAGAAATAAGGGCAAAGTTGTAAAACACGAAACAAAAAGAATCGGGATCTGGCATTGGAGCGCCCGCTCCTGCCAATATGGAGCGCCCGCTCCAGTGCTTGGAGCAACCGCTCCTGCACCGCTCCAGGGCCGCTCCAACTTTCTGCCAGCCTCATTCGACGACGGAGCGCCCGCTCCTATTCCTCAGGAGCGCCCGCTCCTCTGTTTGGAGCTTCTTCCTTGCATATCTCTGCTTCAAAACACTCCAAGAACACATTAGGTGGGGGGGGGGGAGGGGGTAGAATGCACATGCAAATGAAATGACCTATAAGCAACCTAATAGTATGCAAATGAACTAAAACTAAATGCTAAACATGAGAGTATGAAAAAAGATGGAAAAGGGAAAGAAAAAGGAAACTAAATGGCCTAAAATGAATCTAAATGATCTAAACTAAATGCAAATAAGTGAACCTAAAGTCCTAGACATATATTAGTACCAAGACCTAGACATACAAGCTTAAAGCACCCCTAATACTCCTAACGAGCACATAAGACACTCCAGCTAAATCACCTCTACTCAAAAGCCATGTTCCCAACCTCTTACCTCTAGATTCTTATCATAGAGTTATTCCTTAATTAGGTGATGCAAAAAAAAAATCTTTTTGATGTTTTCTTTTCTCTTTTTTTTTCTCTTTTTTTTTATATGCAAATTATAAGCTACATGCAAAGCTATCATGCCATGCAACTATACTACATGCAAGTCTAAGACCTAAAGAAAGTGAGAAGAAAAAAAAAAAAAAAAAAAAAAAAAAGTAAAGCAAAAGATATGTACAAAGCAACAAAAGAGTAGAAAAAGGAAAAAGTTATATACATGTAATATACAAGAAAACAGTCAACCATGGTCGTTCTCATCGAATTCCTCAAGGCAATAAACATTGAAGCACACTCTCCTATCATGCCTCGTAAACCCGACCTAGCAATGCATCCTCTCTAAGAGCGCACCCAAAAAGACACCCCAAACCCTTAAAAAGAAGCCACATCCCGCGAGCATAATCAAATATAAACACCCCCAAACAATAAGGCACCGTCCTCGGTGCAATCATTCAAAAGAAGTAAAGGGGAGCGGGGCAAAAGGAACTAGTCCTCGTCCATGTGAGATGGACCGGCTTCCGGAGGGGGCCATGAGGCTCCCAACCGCCCGTGTAGCCCGGCGGCCAAGCGCCGTAGGGTGGGGATAGGCGGGATCACCCATGGGGTTGGAACCCCCGGGTGCTCGCCAATCATAGGGTGGGTCGCGTTGGGGCCAATACGGGTACGTGGGTTGGCGTTCATTCCATCCCGGTATTGGCCCATGTTGAGGAGGCCAATTTGGAAAGTTGACATAAGGGTCAACATTTCCACTCTGCACATGGTGATGGTACATAGCATCAGTTTGTACCATCATACCACTCAAGTCTTCTCTCATGCCTTGGATCATATTCATCATACGATCCTGGTTGAGAGCAAGACTGTGGTAGGCCCCCTCATAGTCAAAAGAGCAGGATGACACTGAGGCACGCCGGCTGGAACTCGGCTCCTCTTGATGGGGAGGAGGAGCTAAGTTGCCGCGTGCGGGCTGGGCGTCCGCGACGGGGGGCTCAAAAGGGATGAGAAGAATCTCACCATCCTCCCCCTCGCGATCAAAGGTGGTCACCGCTGGGTTTGGGAGGTAACAGTGATGACGACCCCTTACCTTCCAAACAAACCGCTCGGGATCGGGGGTAAAGTCGATCCACCCGGCGGCTCTAATATAGTGCAAATCAAGAAGGGGTTGTCATCAACTGGAGTCAACAAAGAGAGTTGCTCCCCAAACCCAAGAGCGGAGGCAATGATAGTAATCATCCCCCCACAATGAATATCGGATTTGAATAATTCCCCACGGCGTATAGCAAGACACCGTTGGAGAAATAGAAATCCGAAATTCAGCTTGCCCCCACTTTCGTCAGGGTGATGGGAGGCAATGTAGAGTGCACTCACCTCCTCCGATGCTACCTTACTTGGTTCTTTTTTTGAGTAAATGGAGGTAACAAGGAGGCGGTGAATGTATCTAAGAATGGGGGAATGCATATGAGAGGAATATCCCGTCTTTGGATCAAAAGGGGCGTATCCGGCAATGTCACGCCAAAATACGTCCCTTTGATAGAAGGTGGGGTATTGCCAAGTCTCGGATTGCGGAATGGCGTTTGAGGCATCACATTGGAAAATTTCATTAAGCCTCGCCAAAGAGATGCATTGGGGTTGATTGAACAATTGGAAGGAGATTTCATACTCCCCTCATGTCCCTCAACCTCACGTCTCTCGAGAGAGGCTAAGAATTCCAATGTGAGGCGCTCATACGTCAAGGCGCTAAAAGTGTGAAAGCGTTCCATGCCTAAAGCAAACAAGGCACGCCTTACATCAACTCTTATCCCTAGACTTTCAAGGGTGTCGATGTGGAAAAACTTGGAAGCCTTGATCTTCCGGTGCTTAAGTTCGTCATAACAACGTTTATGTTCGGGTTTGACGAACTTAAGAGCGCGGAAGGGTGCCCTTGGTGTTCGTTTGGGAGGTTGAGCCATGATCTTTTTACTTTTTTTTACGCGAACGAAACATACTTGGATTTAAGAGAATAGCTCAACCAAGTGATAGTTTTTTTTTAAAAATCAAAAGACACGAGCTCGACCCAACAAGTGAACACAAAAATAAGGGCACCGATGAAGACAAGAAAAATCAAAGTAAAAATAAGAAAAATTGAAAAGAGACTATATAAATAAAAAAAATTATATAAAAACAAAAGGAACTAGAAAGATGAAAGGAGTAAGTAACTAAGAGAAAAAGAACGAAAAAAAAATCACACAAAAATTTGAAAAAATCCAAAAATCAGATAAAAAACAAAATCTATCTAAATCTACCAGCTAAATCCACAAGAAACACCACAATCATCATATATTCAATGTACTTTGCCAAATCTAGAAGAAAAATGAAGGTTAGGGTTAAGATTTTACCTCCCTCTTTAAGAGGGGTGAAGAAACTCCCAATTGCGAGCAATGTAGGCGATTTCAAGCTTCAAATTGTGCTCCTTACCCTTTTTTCTTCAAGAATTCTTCCCCAAACTTCAACTTTTAAGTGATGAAGAAGTTTCGAATTTGGGGCTTTTTGACGAAAATGGGTTTTTTGTGCAGAGGAGAAGAAAATATGAAGGTTTTGTGAAGGAGGTGAGTGAAAATATTGAGAGATGAAGGAGATATGGAGATTTGAAGTTGGAGTTTTAATGGAGGTTGGAGAGAGAAAATAGGGTTTGAGTGAAATGTGAGTGAGAGAGAAGGGAAATGTGAGTGAGAGGGAAGGGGTAGGGCCCGATGGAAAACAAGGGGGACCTTAAAAAAAAACGTTCGGGCTCAATGGAGCGCCCGCTCCAGCTAAAAGGGAGCGCCCGCTCCGAGCCTGGAGCGGGGCGCTCTTACATCGCTCCCCCACCGCTCCAACTTTCTGTTTTCTCTAAAAAAAATTCGTGGGTCGGAGCGCCCGCTCCTGGACAGCTCCGCCACAGCTCCAATCTCTCTGCCTTCCTTGTGATTCTTGCGGAAGGATGGAGCGTCCGCTCCTGTTTATGTGGAGCGCCCCTTTTGGGCTCTTTTGGCTCGCTCCTCCTTCCCTTCTTCAACACTTAGCCAATTTTTTTCATCTTTTTCACTCCACTCTTTTTTTTTTTTTTCAAAGCTTAGACCCCGGGTTGCCTCCCGTAAGCGCTTCTTTAAAGTCATTAGCTTGACTTCCCTATGATTAAAATTCTCATAGGGAAAGGGGTAGTCATCCAAAGCAATGTGACCAATGTGCTCAATTTGGTTCCATCATGGTATACCTTGAGTCTTTGCCCATTTACTTTGAACGTCCCTTTTTCTTCACTCCACACTTCTACCGCTCCATGCGGGAACACCGTTTTTACCTCAAACGGTCCACTCCACCTAGACTTAAGTTTCCCCGGAAAGAGTCTTAGCCTAGAGTTGAAGAGAAGGACCTTGTCTCCTACCTTGAACTCTCTCTTCATTATCCTTCGATCATGCCAAGCCTTAGTTCTCTCCTTGTAAATCCTAGCATTTTCATAGGCATCCCGCCTAAGATCTTCGAGCTCATGAACATCCAAAAGTCTTCTTTCCCCGGATGACTTGAGATCAAAATTCAAAAGCTTGATGGCCCAATATGCTTTATGCTCTAACTCAACTGGCAAGTGGCATGATTTGCCATACACAAGCTTGTAAGGGGTTGTGCCAATTGGCGTCTTAAAAGATGTCCTATAGGCCTATAAAGCATCATCGAGCTTTAATGACCAATCCTTGCGAGATCGGTTCACGGTTTTCTCCAAGATGAGCTTCACCTCCCTATTTGACACTTCCGTTTGGCCACTACATTGTGGATGATAGAGAGCCCCATTTTATGATGCACCCCATATTTGGAGAGGAGTGCTTGGAAACTCTTTTGACGAAATGGGATCCCCTATCACTAATCACGGCCCTTGGAACCCCAAACCTCGGGAATATCACGGACTTGAAAAGCTTGGTAACTACCTTAGCATCGTTGGTGGAGAGGCGATTGCTTCCACCCATTTGGAGACATAGTCAACCGCCACTAAAATATAGGAGTTACCAAGTGAAGAAGGGAAAGGTCTCATGAAATCCACCCCCAAACATCAAAGATCTCCAACTCTAGAATGTTAGTGAGGGGCAATTCATGCCTTTTTGAGATGTTGCCAACCCTTTGACACCGATCGCAAGCTTTAACAAAGCTCCAAACATCCTTGAACATTGTGGGCCACCACAATCCACATGATAAGATCTTGGCAACGGTCTTGTTGGAGCCCATATGTCCTCCAAAAGGGGATGAATGACATTTCTCTATCACACTTGCTATCTCATCATCGGGAAGGCATCTCCGGTATAAACCATCCTCCCCCGTTTGAACAAAAGTGGGTCCTCCCCATAAAACTTAGAATCATGGAGAAACCGCCTTCATTGTTGATATGTAAACTCAAAAGGAATAATCCCACAAGCCAAGTAATTCGCCATGTCGGCAAACCATGGAGTATCAAGAGCTTTAATGGAGTATAAGATATCATCCTTTAAGCTATCATCAATGGGAAGCTCATGGTAGGGGGAGTCTTCAACCAAAGGTAACCGTGAAAGGTGGTCGGCCACCAAGTTTTTCGTTTCCTTCTTGTCCTTAATCTCAATATCAAATTCTTGGAGGAGCAAGATCCATCTAATCAATCGCGGCTTCGCATCTTTCTTGGACATAAGATATTTAATTGCCGAGTGGTCCGTGTACACTACCACTTTCGAGCACACAAGATAAGGCCGAAACTTATCGAAGGCAAACACAACCGCTAACAACTCTTTCTCCGTTGTGGCGTAGTTCTTTTGAGCCGAATCAAGTGTCTTGCTCGCATAGTGGACCACATGAAGCTTTCCCTCTTTTCGTTGCCCTAAAACGGCTCCCACTGCATAATCACTAGCATCACACATTAGTTCAAAAGGCAAGCTCCAATCTGGAGCTTGCACAATGGGGGCGGAAATAAGGGCATGCTTTAAAGTCTCAAAAGCGTTCATGCAAGCATCATAAAAAACAAACTCGTTATCTTTTTGCAAGAGGCTAGATAGGGGCCTAGCAATCTTAGAGAAGTCTTTTATGAATCGGCGATAGAAACCGGCATGACCTAAAAAAGAACGCACTCCCTTCACCGTAGTAGGTTGGGGTAACTTCTCTATGACCTCAATCTTGGCCCTATCTACCTCAATTCCCTTGTGGGAGATCTTGTGTCCCAACACGATGCCATCCTCAACCATGAAGTGACATTTCTCCCAATTAAAGATTCATCTTTTGACATCTTTGAAGCACATTTTTCAAGTTCTTGAGAGAATCGTCAAAAGATGAACCTACCACGGAGAAGTCATCCATGAATACCTCAATGGTATCTTCCAACATGTCCGAAAAGATGGCGGCCATACATCTTTGGAATGTAGAGGGCGCATTGCACAAGCCAAATGGCATCCTTCGATAAGCAAAGGTACCAAATGGACAAGTGAATGTAGTCCTTTCTTGGTCATCGGGGTGGATGGGAATTTGAAAGAACCCCGAATAACCATCAAGGAAACAAAAATGGGAATGACCCGCCAACCTTTCCAACATTTGATCTATAAAAGGGATGGGGAAATGATCTTTCCGGGTGGCCTTATTCAATCTCCGTAATCAATGCACATACGCCACCCGGTCACCGATCTAGTAAGAGTTTAGCTCTCCTTTTCATTGGTGATGACGGTCATGCCTCCCTTTTTAGGGACCACATGGACGGGACTAACCCACCGGCTATCGGAGATAGGGTAGATTATTCCCGCCTCAAGGAGTTTCAAGACCTCCTTTTTGACCACTTCCTTCATATTGGGATTCAACCTTCTTTGAGGCTCAATAGAAGAAGCATGATCGTCATCAAGATGAATTCTATGCATGCACAAGGTAGGACTTAGCCCCTTGAGATCTTCAATGCTATACCAATGGCACTTCTATGTTCCCGAAGGACATCAAGAAGTTGAGTAAGTTGAGTGCCTTCAAGCATAGCATTGACCATCACCGGGTAAGTCTCACCCTCACCAAGAAATGCATATTTTAAAGAAGGGGGAAGGGGTTTCAACTCTACCTTGGGAGGAGGCTTAGAACTCTCCTCCTTAGGTGAAGGCACCTCAAGGGCTTCGATCTTCTCCTTGGTACAATAGGTTGGAGAGGTATCCATGGCAAGCTTGAAGTTCTTCCTTCCTCATTATCCTCCAAATCCTCGCCCAAAAGTACATCTTCCAAAGGGTCCTTCTTATTCCTATACCCTTCAAACTCAAGACCTCCTCATCAAAACTATCTACTCTCTTCACTTCTTCCATGATTGGAGACTTCATTGATTGCTTGAAAGCAAACTCCATGCTTTCATCTCCTACCCTTAAGGTAAGCACATCACGTTTCATATCAACAAGAACCCCAGCCGTTTTAAGGAAAGGCCTCCCAAGTATAAGAGGGACTTGGGAGTCTTCCTCCATCTCCATAACCACAAAGTCACATGGGATGAAGACCCTTCCAACTTGGACCGGCACATCCTCCAACTCTCCAATAGGAACCTTCACCGATCTATCGGCGAGTTGAATGACCCTCCTTGTAGGCTTGAGTTCAAAATTAAGTTGCTTAGCTATGGACAAGGGCATCAAACTTACACTCGCCC
This sequence comes from Beta vulgaris subsp. vulgaris, assembly GCF_026745355.1. Lineage (NCBI taxonomy): Eukaryota > Viridiplantae > Streptophyta > Magnoliopsida > Caryophyllales > Amaranthaceae > Beta > Beta vulgaris. Next base: position 42,077,484 of record NC_079207.1, on the reverse strand, counting down.
CCAAATCCCCAAGGCCCTCTTGGGCTCCAAGTCCCCAATCTTCAAAGGAATAGAAAATGACCCCGGATCTTCAAGCTTCTTGGGGAGCTTGTTTTGAAGTACGACACTAACTTCGGCGGTCAAAGAATAGTAGCACTTTCCTCGAGCTTGGTCTTATTGGAGAGGAGCTCCTTAAGAAACTTGGCATAAGTGGGCATTTGAGACATGGCTTGGAGGAAAGGGATATGCACTTGAAGTCCTTTCATGACTTCCAAGAACTTCATGAATTTGTCATTGAGTTGTTTCTTAGCTAACCTTTGAGGAAAAGGAACCGGAGGCACATAAGTCTTGGGTGTCGCTTGACTAGCCTCGTTGCGTTGCTCATGAACTTCTTTCTCTTGACTCGGTACAACATCACTTTCATCCTCTACTATTACCTCTTCAAGAAACTTCTCAACCTCACCTTCACTCCCCTCTTTCTCAACTTCCGGGCTTTCATTCACCTCACTAGGCATCTTAGGCCCCTCATTATTTGCTCCGGATCTCAAAGTAATGGCCTTGGCATGCTCGTGAATCACGGGTTGGCTTGGAAATTTAGTAGAGGGGAAGTGGTGTTGCTTACTTGTTGGGCAATTTGAGCAAGTTGGGTCTCAATCATTTTGTTGTGAGCTTGCATTTGTTGTAAGGAAGAGTGAATATCCCCAAATTTCTTATCATTATCGGTATTGGTCTTGGTTTGTTGGGCAAGGAAAAGTTGAAGTGTAGACTCAAGTGATGAAGGCTTTGGTTGGTTAGGCTCAAAGGGTGGTCTTTGTTGTGGTTGGTTGAAACCGGGTGGTCGGAAGTTGGATGTGTAGTTGTTGTGATTTTGTGGTGGAGGGTGTTTCCATGATCCTTGAGAGGGGTTGTTCCACCTCCCTTGGTTGTTGAAGTTTGTAGGCCCCTCTTGCCTTGCACCAACCCATGCAACATGTTCCGTAGATCCTCCACAATAAGAGCTTGCATGATCGGTACCCCACAAATTTCACAAGAGAAAGCTTGGGAAGGTGGTTGGCTTGGGGATGCCAAGTTCACCTTCTCGAGTTTCTTAGCTAGAGTGTCTAGCTTGGCATGGATATGATCCATAGCATCTACATCATACTTCCCTTTGCCACTAGCCTTCTTGCTTGTAGACCTTGTGTTTCCCCAAGAGTAATGCCTCACAACCTCCTCTATGGTGGGCTCAATGTTATCAACCGGTAGTTTGGTGAGTTGACCCCCCGCTCCGGAATCAAGACTAGCTCTAGTCATAGGAAGCAACCCATCATAGAAGCTTTGCATCAACATCCATTGACTATACCCATGGTGCGGACACGATCTTCGGAGGTCTTTGAACCTATCCCATGCCTCATTCAAACTCTCATCCTCATCTTGATGAAATTAGAGATCTTCCTCCTAGCCTCGGAAGTCTTCTCTTGAGAATAAAACTCATCAACAAAAGCCGCCTCACTTTGCCCAAGTAGTCAAGGAATCGGGAGGAAGAGATTGTAACCACTTCTTGGCCTTCCCCTGAGAGAGAAGTGAAAAAGATTAAGTCTCACGAACTCTTGATTAACATTATTTTGCTTGACCGTGGCACAAAGCTCAAGAAAGTTCGCCAATGGTCAAGTGGACACTCATGAGAAAATCCTCCATAAGGCTCTTGCTTGATCATTCTAATCAAATGTGGAGAGAACTCAAAGTTAGCGGTAGTTGTCCGGCCTTCGTATCCCACTTTTGAGCTCAAATGCTTCGGGGTGACCATAGTCCCTCAAAGCTCTTGGAGGGGGTGGACCCTCCGCCATGATACTAGAAGTAGAAGAACTGGATTGATCTTCCTCAAATACCTCCCCCGGTTGCTCCTCACTAGTAGCTAGCACCCTTGGTTCCCGAAAAATCCTCCTCAACTCCCGTAGAGTGCCCTCAAGATTGTGGTCGATTGGAAGCAAATGATCACTTCGTAACCTTCTTGACATGCAAACACAAAAGCTAAAGGGAGAGATTAGCAACACAAAGGTTTACCACCAAGTAGCAAGCAACCAATCGGTAACCAAAGAAATATAAAAATGGAAAAAGGGAGGCGAATAGAGTTAACTTAGACTCAAAAATCACAATTCAATGCAATGTAATCCGTTGCTTCCCCGGCAACGGCGCCAAATTTGACACGGTCGTTGCACGTGCCAAATTAAATACCTAACTTAGCCTAATATAGGGTAAGAAAGGGTCGAATCCACAAGGAAGCAAAGATTAATCAAGGGTTGAATGTGATTTAGCGAGCTAAGCCTATTTTTGGGGTTTTTGAAATTAGTGAACAACTAAGAAATTAGGAACTAAGAAGCTAACAAATAGATTAAATAATAAATTAAACTATATTAAAAGGACACTAGGGATAGGGATTCACGAGCTAACAAATTATCAACCAAATCGTCAAGCCAAGGGGATTCAATAGGGTCGATTAGGGGACTCGATCACTCAAATGCTTCCCAATTACTCTCTCGAGCTAATTAGGAGGACTTAATCAACCGATTTTACCTATTCTTATGGTAAAATCGGTTAATCAGTATTTCCACAACTCATAGTGATCCAAACGAGGTCCTAGGGAGTCAAACACCTATTCTCATGGTGAAGCCAACCTATAATCTAGCTAAAGGTCTATCTAAGATTTCATTTCTCAATCCTTCACCTCAGATTTCCACAACAAGTTCAAATGGTGATCAATCAAATAAACAAGGCAATCAAATTAGTTAGACAACACAATCTCACCCAAAGTACACCCCAAGCTTGACTTTTAAGGCCAACTCATGGTTAGCAAGGTCATCCCCTTCCCCTAGCTACTAATCTACTCACTAGCCATAGAAAGGGATAAATAAAAAGCTTGAAGCAACAATGGTGAAACAATAATGGTGAAAATCATATCTAATAAGCTAATCATCATCAACTAATTACTACTAATCAATACCAAAGCAAGATAAAACAAACATAAAAGCAGATAAGAGAAAAGATAGAAGAAATACTCAAAGATGGATGATATTCAAATGCAAAACTCCATTGAAATAGCTTAAATAACCCACATTCAAAAGTTTAGATATAGTTTCTCTCTCTAGGTTCTACTTCTCTCTCTAGAAACTCTCTCTCATTAGAACTAATTAATTTTTTTTTTCAGGAAATAAAAACTCTCCTTGAGAATTATTACAAAATTGGTTTTATACCCCGTAGAAATAAGGGCAAAGTTGTAAAACACGAAACAAAAAGAATCGGGATCTGGGCATTGGAGCGCCCGCTCCAGTGCTTGGAGCGACCGCTCCTGCACCGCTCCAGGGCCGCTCCAACTTTCTGCCAGCCGCATTCGACGACGGAGCGCCCGCTCCTATTCCTCAGGAGCGCCCGCTCCTCTGTCTGGAGCTTCTTCCTTGCATATCTCTGCTTCAAAACACTCCAAGAACACATTAGGTGGGGGGGGGGGGGGGGGGTAAAATGCACATGCAAATGAAATGACCTATATGCAACCTAATAGTATGCAAATGAACTAAAACTAAATGCTAAACATGAGAGTATGAAAAAAGATGGAAAAGGGAAAGAAAAAGGAAACTAAATGGCCTAAAATGAATCTAAATGATCTAAACTAAATGCAAATAAGTGAAGCTAAAGTCCACTTATCACCTATCATCCTCATACAAACGGACAAGCTGAAGTGTCCAATAGGGAAATCAAATCAATTCTAGAAAAGATGGTGAACCCTAACAGGAAGGACTGGAGCCTTAGGTTAGATGACGCATTGTGGGCATATAGGACAGCTTATAAGACACCTCTAAGAATGTCCCTTTACAGACTTGTTTACGGAAAAGGATGCCGTTTACCTGTCGAAATCGAGCATAAGTCTTACTGGGCTGTAAAGCAATGTAATATGGACTACGAACAAGCTGGACAGAGGAGGAAACTTAGTTTGCAAGAACTAGAAGAACTCAGATTAGAAGCTTATGAAAACACTAAGATTTATAAAGATAAGACTAAAGCCTTTCATGATAAGCGGATTATTCAAACTGATTTTTCTGTGGGACAAAAAGTCCTTTTATATAATGCTCGCTTAAAGTTGTTCTCTGGTAAGCTTAGGTCTAGATGGTTATGTCCTTTTGTTATTACTGATATTTTTCCTCATGGTGTAAAGGAGATTAAAAGCTTGGAATCTGGAAAAGTGTTTAAAGTAAATGGCCACCGATTAAAACCATTTTATGAGTTTGAGAATGCAGGTTTAATTGAAGAGATCGAGCTTCATCGAGAGTGATGCTTGCATAACGTCGAGCCCACGACATAAACTAAGGGCGCTACTTGGGAGGCAACCCAATCCTTCTACTATCACTTCCTCTTGTTATTTCATTTTATTTTCTTACTGCTCTCTCAGTTTTACACTCATCATTCATGCCTTATGTTTATCATAGCTAGGAAATCTAGTCATATTCTAACTAGTTTTTGCTCCTTGTCCACCAGCACCATGCCACCTTCACATCTCATGAGTGATACTCTAGAAGTGGTGCAGCAATCAGAGGTTCCAAACTAGCTTCCTATTAGGAAGGCAGCACATTAAAACAACATATATGAACAAGGCAGCTCGTTATGATCTCCATTATTATTTCTCTTTGTGAAGAAAGATACACATAACTAGCTAAGTTCTCTCATTCTTTAATTCAATTTTTTTTTCTTTCTCATTGAGGACAATGCACATTCTAAGTGTGTGTGTGTGGGGGGGGGGGGGGGGAGATAATTGGTGACAAATTTCACTTTGGAGCTGGACATGTGGTAAATTGGCAAAATAATAGGCTGGATTGTGGCGTGTGCTGGCATTATATGATGTATATTTTTTATAGGCTAAATACAGGTTCTGGTATCCATGACTTTAAATTGAAAAAAATTGGGATATGTCCTGTTTTAGGGGAAGTGCTGCCAAATTTTCTGTAGAATTTTTATTTTATTAAGAAGAAATTGTGCTTTTGCTTGCATTAGTTATAGAACTTTAGTTGCATTTAATTTAGGATTTCCACCTCTTAACTTCCTAAGGATTGGCGATTAGTAAGTTGATAAGAAACTCTAATCTAACTTGTGTTTGAAATAAATAATTTTTTGGGTTTTTCTACATAATACCCCTGTGTTTTACAAAATTCTATGTTATGCCTGATGTTTTTGAAATTTCCATGTTGTACCCCTAAGATTTATTAATGTTACACAAAATACCCTTTTACACGATATAAAACAGTAGATTTTGGGACTTTCTTACCTTGTGGGCATAGAGTAGGATTTTGTAGCCTTGTTAGATTACTGAGGTTTGGAATATGATTTGATAAATTAAAGACTAAATGAGAATTAAAGTAGAAATTTTTATTAGTAAGGGTATTTTGTGTGACGTTTAGAGAGTTTAGGGGTACAGTGTGTAGAGTTCAAAAAGGTCGGGTACAATGTAGAATTTCGAAAAACATAGGGGCACTACGTAGAAAAACCCTAATTTTTTTTTTCCGAAATAAAAGATTTTGGGAATGTTATATAATTGGAAACGGATAATCGAACTTGAGAGATTTATAATACAATTGAAAAAAATTTATCTTACTTCTCGTAAGATAAATAGACCAAACCTTTTGAGCTTCTGAGCCTATTAGACTGACACATATGCATCAGTCTCATTATTTTCTTTCATGTGTGATAGTTCCTCAATGAAGTGTGGCTCTTGAACTTGACTTGGTACTCTTTGAAACTTTTGTGACATGCTATGAAGAAATGATTTAGGCTCCTTTCAATTTTTTTTAGCCTCAGAGATTTTTTTATCATAATAATTTTTCCTTTGTTTAGCCCTTTTGAGCCTTAAAATCCCGTGTTTATTTGCTAACCATACATTACAAACTTGCGGCCTCCTACAGATTATACCCATGCTTAGCTAAGGGGAGCTATTATCTATTGAGTTTGTATTGTAAGATTGTGTTATGGTAGAGATATATTGTTGAAAAAAACGAGAAAACAAGGGTTATGAAAAAAATTATTATTATTGAAAAATATCAAAGAAAATAAATGTTTGAAAGTCATAGAACGATGAAAATGCTATGAAATATCCATATAAGTATTATAATGGCATTACATGTGAAGGATATGGTGAGTAATATGAAAAGAAAAAAAGTGGAGTTTATTGTGGGTGGAACATCAGAAGTCATGTATTTTTGCTCCCTTTAGCTCGGCTTATAATTAACTCCACATTCCTAAATATTATTCCTACCCTTGAGCCTTGGCCACGTTACAACCTTATGAAAGACCTTTTGATCTTTATGCATTATGTCACTTTAAAGTGGATAATTGAGACGATAGTCAAGTTTAAAGAAATATACTTCATTTTGAGTCGACTCGGTTATAGGTTTGAGTGAATATTATTTAACCCCAGACACATGAGAGTTGAGTGTTTTATTTATACCTGTGAGGGTCTATTTATTGAACTTGATACGCATACATTTGTGGATTCATGCTGGAAATTTTTGAGTTGTGAAATATAACAATTAGTTCATGAAGTATTATGAGATTTGATAGTTCGATTGTTTAAACACTAAGAGTATGACATCCCCATTAACATTTTTTAAACATTTTTCTGACTAACTTTGAAATGTTTTAGTTTCTTGTAGTGTGCTTATCTAATTTCGTTATTTCCGACAAAGAAAATTGAAATGTTTTAAACATCCCCATTAACATTTTTTAAACAATTAGTTCATGAAGTATTATGAGATTTGTAGAGTTTCAGTTATGAAATTTTATCGTTTTGATTCTATCTTCTACACAACTAGATATAAATTCAGCATCTTTTGGAAAGGAGAAACACGCACACATATAAGAGAGTTTGTGAGAGTGATGAAAATAATCGGGTTCGTCCAAGATCGACAAGTTGATAGAAATTGAAGAATTATTGCATTCGGAGGCGAATTGAGGGTAGTGGCTGCATCAATTCGGGTCTACGGTCATGAGTTTTCTCTCTTCTATTTTCAATTAGTTGTTCTTGTGATTGAACTTGATTTTATCTGAATTTATTCATGATTTCAGTTTCTTATATCGATATTAATTGAGTCTAATTGGTTAACGCTGAGTTGATTGAATTTGATTATTTAATTTAGTATTTATACAATTCATACTATTGTTGGTTGGTTATGAAATTTGATATCTTTACTTGTAATTGGACGCAATTAGTTGTTTAGATACTCAAATTGTGCTATATAACTATTAGGCGCAGCGTTTAATAGTTGGATAGGGAGGACGACTTGAGATTAATAAGAGTGAGCGGCTCATCTTAATATTCTTAAGTGAATGAATTGTGCTAATAAAACAAGTTTATTAGGGTTGGATTTGTCTTAGCAAGATTCTAGATTTTTAGTGAGTAAGACAAGAATTGATCGCGACGATAATTCACCAATCTAAGTGCTAAGTTAACTATTAAAGTGGTCTCAATTATAAAGGTTAAGAAGCTAAATTATGTCTAAACATTCTATGATCGAAGTGGGAATTAATAGAGTTTGTGTGTCGTCACTTGTAATTATTAGTTTAGTAGTAGTTTTAATTTTACTTCGTCTAAGTAGTTGGTTACAACCGAAATCCCCCTAATCGTATATATGTGAATAGTGTAAATAGTGTAAATTCGTATATAATATATATTTTTGTCACTTAGTTGAATATTTGAGTTTAGGAATTATAATAATCTTCTCGTAGGATCGATCCTTTCTTACCCTTTTACTAGTTATAAATAATTTTGAAGGTTTAAGTTAGGTTTTTAATTTTATACGGTAAACGACACGTATCATGCCTCTTGTTCTGCCGGACTGGCTTATGCCCCGGCTCTATGTTCAACTTATGCACAACAACTTCGGGATCAATTCCCGGCATCTCCTCCACTGTATAAGCAAAGACATCTTCAAATTCTTTCAGCAAGGTAACCAAGGCGTCCTTGGTCTGAGGACCTAGGACGGATCCGATTTTCAGCGTCCTTTCTGGACGTTCTGGACTCAAGCAAATCTCAATTGGGCTCTCCACTGGCTCTGGATGCTCTAGTCCCAAGCTCATGATGGCCATTACTTCTTCAGACGAATTTTTCTCTTCCTTGACAGCCAAACACCTCCTTTTCTTATTTGGCAAGAGCATGGACGTCTTGCTCTTTGGAAGGGGCTTCATTTGTGCTTTTTCTACTTCTTGCTTTAATTTCCTTATCTGACCCTTTAACTTCTCGGCCGGTTCATCATCCATGGCCCTTGGCCACTCTGACTTCTTTCCTTTCCATGATGATGGTTTTAGAATGGTAAGGTGGCATTCTCTCGCGGCCTGCTGATCTCCATAAATGGATCCAATCTTCCCACCATCACACTCGAATTTCATAAGCATCAGATGAGTCAATATGACGACTTTTATGTGATTCAAGGTAGGTCGTCCGAGAATGACATTATATGCTGTCAGATCTCGTACTACCAAGAATTTTACAAAAAGCGTTCGGGCAGCCTCTTTATCTCCCACCCTGACGGGTAGACTGACCGTCCCCATGGGATGAATGACTCCTCCTCCGAAGCCAATAATACGATGATTGGAGGGAACATATCATTTTCATCAAACTTCAATCTTGATGGACAATCAGCACTGATGATATCGGTAGAACTTCCTGTATCAATCAGGATCCGTCTTACCCTGAGATTTGCAATTTTCATCTCTACCACTAGTGGGTCATCATGAGGCGTTCTTATCTTCCCTCGATCTTGCTCGCTGACCACTATTTTGGGGAAAGGATCAGACTCTGCCTAGTTGGTAAGCATTAACTGGCTGAGTTCCCGCAAATAATTTTTGTGGCCGCGATTTGTAGGACATCCAGCTGCAAATCCTCCAGAAATTACCATCACCACATCTTCATCAGTGCTCTCATCCTCTTTTCTTCTTCCCTGACGACTATCCTTCTTCTTCAATTTTCTACTTGATTAAGGTAGATAAGAGTTCATTTTACCATTGCGGGCTAAGTCCTCCAAAGCTCTTTTCAGATGCTTACACTCATTCGTCTCATGACCACAATCTTTGTGGAAATGACAGTACTTACTTTTGTCCCTGTTTCTGTAGGGCGTCTTCATTTCTGCCGGCGCCTTCAGCTCATGTTGATCCTGGATCTCCATGAGAATGGAATGGGCTCAGCTGAGGCTGCCGGTTCAGATCTTCTGCTTCTTTTGAATAAAGTTGTCATTGAAGTCATTGCCCAAGTTTCAGCTTTCTTGGGAACACTCTTTTTTGGCTGAATAGCCTCTTCAACTTTCTTTGCCTCCGGATGTTTTGCTTCCGCACAAACTTCCGTAGCATGAATAATAGCCTTGGCTTCCTTAAAGGCCTTAGTTAGGGTGGTTATTTTCTTTTTCATCAAATCGAACTTAAAACTTCCAGGTCTCAAACCTCGTATGAAAGCGTTAAATGCCACACCAACATTCAGATCCTGGACTTGCAATGCCTCTAAGTTAAATCTCTTCACATAGCTTCTCAAGGCTTCTTTAGGCCCTTAAATGACCTTGCCAAAATGCATGCTGGTCTTCTGCTCTTGCTGATTGGCTATAAAATGGCTGGTAAACAATATACTAAGCTCAGTGAAATTGTTCACGGAGTTAGGACGAAGATTGTTAAACCACTTCTGCGCCACTCCTTTCAGTGTGGCTGGAAAGTTCTTACACCACGTAGCGTCATCAACTGCCTTAACGTACATCTGGTGTTTGTATGCTGATAAAGGATCGTCTGGATCTTTAGTACCGTCGAAAGGTTCAATCGTCGGAAGCTTAACCTTTGGGAATTTTGGGGGGGGGGGGGAGGGGGGCTTCCATGATTCTGGCCGAAAAGGGGGTCAGCCAGTTAATCTTGAGCGCCCCAACATGTCCCTCAGTGGGTATGTGCTTCCGGCAATATTCCTTCAGTACTGGATTTCAGGAGGTGTTAGCTAAGGCTTGACGCTTGTACACCATTGGTTGTATAATCGTTTTCTCTTGCCTTGGCTGAACAGCCGAAGGTCCTTAGGTTCTTCCTGTTGTCTTGGACGGAGCTCTTAACGAAGGGTCTTTCATGTAAGGAGTAGACCCTGAGGCCGAACGCTGAAGAGCAGCAACCCTTTTGGCCTCCAGGTACTCCCTGACATCCGTCTCCATATTATGACCAGTAGGAGGGATGTTTTCTCCTGGACAGACTACCAACTTCCAGTCCATCTTCCTTCTTGGTTCACTGACAGCTGGTTGTTTTCCTTTAGACAATGGTTTTGTCAACTCAGGCCTAGGAGGTCGGTTGGTCCTTGGGCGTCCTTCCCGAGACTTTCCTCTGAGCGGCACCACGGCCTCTCTCCCTGGGTTAACCTGAAAGAACAACATATTGTTCTTAATTTTCTCCTCCATGACAGCGGCCATTCTAGTCTGGAAGTTATTCAAGACAGTTTCTAAATGATCAGCTGTCACTGGACGGTCAAGATTCTCTTAGATGATAGGGCCCTTACTCCCCCCCCCCAGCGAGACGAACGACAGCAGAGGGCCTGTCTTGTCCTCGGGGTGGCCTCTCATCATCAACTGTATCCTCTACTTGAATCTCAAAACTTCTGTTCCGAGCAACATTAGATGAGTGGCAATCATTCGTTGTTGCGTCTCCCCACAGATGGCGCCAAATGTTACGTAGTGCAAAACTAGTAAATCAATACTACAATTCCCAACAGTAGGTTCTCAATTTGGAGACTTGTGCAACAACACCTGAGCTCGTACTCCGAACCTGAGGTTTGCCTTGAAACCTGCAAGAAAGGGACCCGCCCTGGAGGTTTGGGTGGTATTTCCCCCTCCGAAGCTTAAGTCAGCTATCAGGTATATGAAGGAACTTTTAGAGAGAGAAAGTAGAGAGAGAGAGAATTTATGGCGGAATAACAGTATTATGCTCTGAAAAATGTATCTTTCCCTTGATTTCAAGGACTATTTATACTGTTTGAAAGGACTGTTGTACCTTGATGTCACCCTAATTTGGGAGCATCTGATTGGCTGAGCAATAATATTGCGACACGTGGCAGATGCTGATTGGTCAGCACACCTCACCCTTTTACCGTAATAGGCTTTACCTTTACTGGGCCTAAGTACAAGTTTGGGCCATAATGAAGCTTGTTAGTACACAATTTTCCTTAGAAAAGTGTACTTTAGCCCATCTAAACTTTTGACCCATGTACTTTACCAGTAAAAGTACGTGCCACTTGTAAGGTGACGATGAGGCCACGTGGCACTTCCATAGCCGTTGATTTTAAGGCTACAACATTACCCAATCCCAACACCCACCGTGTTCCCCCCATTTAATGTCCCCTTAATCAAACCCCTAACATATTTCTATTATCCCCTAGCTCATTCCTCTCATTCCAAGTAGTATTGGTTAATGAGGCATAGAATAAGCATCTTTTACTCCAGGACAATCTCCTTTGTTTTCAAAGCTAACCCTGCTTGACAAGCATCTAAAAGACATTCTTCCAACAAGATGGATCCAGGTCATTATAGCAATATTCTCAATTTTTTATCGTCAATTGACTCCTAAAACTACTGCCCCAACAAATCCAATATTCTGATAATTTACTATAGAGGTTAAAACCATAATTCTAGAAAGGTACAAACTACAAACAGAAGCCAAACATCACAATAAACCAAACCTAAAAGGAATGTGAAAAGAGTTGACTGAAGATTCTAAATGTTATATAAATACAAGAATAATTAGCTCATTGTTTTGTCTGTTCTCAATGTCAATGTCCAAGTCTAGACTATCTCCACGATTTTCGCTGCAAGCCAATAAATCAAAAGTAATCTTATCCAACACTGATATATCAACCAAGAAAAAAGAAAAGAAAAAAGAGATAATGACACCTTCTTCCAATGGCAAACCGAGGAACAATGCCCTTCTCGTTCTCCATCTTCTTTAAAGTAGTACGTATGACACATTCACATTAACGAGATAAGAAAATGTTAAATTAGAAAACACCATCTCCTACAGGAAGCATTTTCAGTTTCAAAGGAAAGAAAATTAGAAAAGTAAAGCAGATAAAGAATGTTGAGAAAAACAATAGAAATAAAATATCATCCATTTGTTAGAAGTTCGAGAAACATGGACCACGCTTCAAACAAAAGATTGTAGGTTAATATGCAAGTATGTCATTCAGCTATAGCGTCAGTGCATTTTGTTCCAAAATGAATAACTTCCAAGGGTAATTAAAGAATCAAAATCCCAAACCCAGATCTTAGTACAACAGTCCTCTTGAAGCTTCCACATAGCATGTAAACAATTAATGTTCACTCCATCTCCCAGCACAAAAGTATTCACTTTCAAAATAAGAGGTAAAGCAAATAAATACTGTTGCACAAAGATAAGACATATAATCCATTTGTTAAAAGATTCAACAAACATGAGGACCAAGATTTAAGAAGACTGCAGGTTAATAGTCAAGTACGTTAAGTGAAAATTCTATAACTTTAAGCCTCACTTCATGAAGAGGTCATATACCATTAAGCCATAGTGCCAATAGCTTTAGTTCCACAACCAATCATTTACACCTATAGTTAGGTTACCAAAACCCCAATCTCCTGATCTTGATACAACATTCCACTTGAAATTTTCAATAACATTTTAGCAACTAATGTTCACTCCATGTCTTCTTGAAATTAGTGTACAAAAGTCCAACAAAGACTTACAGCTCCTTAAATGAAGAAGCACAAGAAGATAGGGAGGTTGCAATTTCACCTGTTCCCATTCATGCCTTGCGGACCGCGTCTCTCTTACTTTTACGCTGAAAACTTGTTAATATACCTATTACAACCAGTGGATTTTACCACCCTTAGCTTTGTTTATCCCATGATATTTTGGAACAAAGCCTTCTTCCCTAGCAGCAGCCAACTCCATCTGAAGAGCTGAGAGTTTCTTCTGCTGTTCCCTAACAACCAAATCTTTCTTGTTTCAAACTTGAAAATAAGAAACTATAATCGCCCTTATATAATATAAAGAGTTAGAAGTTACAAGGGTGAAATGGAAATAAATTACCTGCATGCTATAACTTTAAGTGAATCATCATCTGAAACGGCACTTCGTCCCTGTCAAACGTAGCCCATTCATTCGATTAAATATCTCGAACGAAAACAGACAGCGATATCACATGCACAGAAGATCAGAGCAGTAACTGAAGGTCCATCAGGTATCCTCATACCTCAAATTTAGCTAGCAAGGCGATGCTTAGGGTAACAATATCATTATACATAGAAGAAATTTAAACTAATAGTATGTTAAATGGATAAAATTTGACTGCTACTATTCCTACTATTACAATTATTTTTGCTCATAAGGATCCTACCATTTGCAATGTGTAGGGAGATCAGAGATGTCTATGGGATTCAATTATTTCATATACACTCAGTTGAATTACCACTACGACATTAATCGCCCCATTGCATAAAAAATAATGTAAGAAAAACTAAGTTGAGAGGTACAAGGAGTTAACAAATTGTACAAGGAGTTAACAAAATGTGATAAACTTAACAAACCTGCAATTTTTTCAAGCTCATAAATAATATAAACCTGAATTACCTGACATGTAGTGCATTGACATCTATAGGTGTGCAGATGATGCATCACGGGGTTTCGAAAATGGAAAACTTGTGTAGCATATTGATATATTTATTATTGCTAGTAGATACATTTATATTTATGTTTGATTTGAAGTTAAATTCAACAATGTTGTTTGGTTTTAAAGTTACTTTGTTATTTATTATATTTCAATTCTAAAGTTTAGTAATATGTTTTTCGCTGCAAAATTCTGAACAAGCCGATACGTTGTCACACGGGCAATAATACTTTGATGATTCTATAAGTTTTCTATATGAAAAGTATTTTTGAAAAAAGAGAATTGTCGGGGTGTTACAAAGTGGTATCTAGGAGCTTTAGGTTTACTTTTAAAATTTAGGCGCCTAACTAGCTAGTTATTTAAATATATTTCTTAGAACTAAGCTGCTACTTATTCTTTGTGTTTAAATTAATTTTTGAAACACGTTATTATTAGCACTAAAAAAATTTTTATTCGGGAAAAAAAATAATTAACAAAATTAATTAAGGTTTGAAATTTTCTTTTATGGTTCGAATTTTTTTTCTTTGTCCGAAATTTTTTTCTTTTAAGTTCGAAATTTTTTTGGTCTAAATTATTTTTTCCGGAATTTAATTTTATTGAGTTCGAAGATTTTTATTATTTTATTTATTATTTAGTCGAAATTTATAATTATAATTATTTACTATTTTAATACTTTTAAGTTTTATTTGTTGTACTGTGAGAATGGGTAGTATAAGAAGGGGATATACGATAGAAATATTATATGCCTGCATTAAAAATTTAGTTCAACATGATTATGTTTTTCTTACATGCTAACTGTTTATATGCTTGTGCCTATGTTGTAGGTGGTAACTACCTATTGATCATTGTTAGAAATTGCTTTCAAGGAGAGTACTAAATATATCCATTGGAATATATTTATTTGTTGTAGATCCATAACCATGTTTGCCAGGCAAGTTAATAGAGTAGGAAGCTATCATAATCTTATTATAATAAGTGATGATGAAGGTGATGAGAATAACTATACCAGACATAAAAGATATATCTATTATAACACTGAGGACATAAATGACTTTGAAGATGAGATCTTCACACAAGAATGGTATAAGGAATCTAAAGACAAGAATGATAATGTTTCACCTTAGATAATTAATTACGTTTTTTAAAGAAAAATAATATAATAGTGTTGGATAGTTGGTCAATAGTGATTAGGTTTATTTTCTAGTACTTTTGTTTTTCTTCTTAGGAAAGTGTAATGTTATACTTACAACAATTATTTCATAGTATCCTTTTGGAGGAATAGTAGTTAAATATTTCTTTATTCGAGTGAGCAAGAATTTATTCAGGGCATGTGTTGAGAATCTTTATCTGATTTTAAATTTTTCTTTATTGTATGATTGAATTTTTATTTGCTGTTTTCCACGTATGTATTTCTAATGTGAATATTTTCTCATGAATGGTTATGTGGTTGCTAAAGATCAACATTTTATGTGGAACTTGGAACTGTTTGAGAAATTGTTTGTTGATGCAATCTTGTTTGATCAAATGAAATGTTGCCTTCTTAGATTGGCATATAAGTTATATTGAAACCTAAAGTAGAGTTACATTAATTTCAGGTCACGTCGTAGGATGGCTAACAAAAACAATGACCTAGCTGTTGTTATTCGCCTCTTGGCGGAAAAACTGACTCAGGAGAGAGTTGAGCGTCCCGATACTGCTGGGGACATGTTTGACAGGTTAGCTAAGGTTAAGCCACCATACTATAAGGGGCAAGCTAATCCTACCTTCTTAGATAACTGGATTATGGAGTTTGAGAAAATTTTTAAGACTGTGAACTGTCCTGAGGGCTTGAGAGTGGGTTAGGCTGTGATGTACCTTAAGGATGAGACTGACTTAAGGTGGAGAGAAAATGGAGTTAGACAGAGTGTTGTGAAAGGATTCACTTGGTATGCTTTTGTTATTGCCTTAAAGGGGAAGTTTTACCCTGCGTTTATGAGGAAACAAAATGCCCAAGAGTTCATCGACCTTAGGATGGATTGTACGACCATCTCTGAGTATTACAACAAGTTTATAGAACTCTCGAGGTTTGCACATGAGGTTGTAGCTACTGAGGAGTTGAAGGCTCACAGGTTTGAGGAAGGGATGACTGATCAGATACATATGGGGTTATGAGGTGAGACATTTACATCCCTATACATTGTGACGGGAGAGCCGCCCACATTTATGGACTCCAGTCGAGGCAGGATAATAAGAATGTTGTGGTAAGTGAGAAAAGGTGTAACACCCCGATAATTATCTCTTTTCAAAAATACCTTTATAATATAAAACTTAGAGAATTACCAAAGCATTATCGCCCGTGTGATAACGTATCGACTTATTCAGAATTTTGCAGCGGAAAATAATTAACTAAACTTTAACTTTATTATAACTCAAAATGAATAACAAATGTTTCGGACTTAAACAAACCAACTTAACAACTCAAGCAACTTAAATAAAATATGTTCTAAATAAAGCAGAAATTAAACTAAGCTAGTTACACAAACTCTCCACTCCAGATTCCCAATGATGCACATCTGTAACCTGTAATGTCAATGCTATACTGAATCTGCTCACCATAAAGGATCATCACAGGATCAATAAGGCAAAGCCATGATCACATACACAAACAACGCACGTAATCAGCAAAGCTGAGTACTACATATCAAACATAAGCAATCCTAAACATGATACTAAATAATAATATGCAAAGATAAATAATAATATAATCATATAACATTATGCAAAAAACTTTTACTGAACTAGACTCTAAACATCATTTCTCACTTTAAATGGAATAGTTATTGGAACTGAGTTGTCTTATCTACTAATGCCTTCACTAAGAAGACGAAATACGGGTGCGACTCTGTATTCCAGAATGACCTGCGATATCGAGAAACCTTTGAAATAAAAGAGGGATGGTGATCAATCCATTCCTAGAAAAGCCATGGGCTACCACCATGTACTCCAACCCTTAATGTCCAACTCTAGACGTGCACCAGTCTAAAGTCTATAACTATTCTCGTTACACTTTACGTTATTTACATATTGTCACTTGTGTTGACACACACATACAAGTAACACATAAATAATAATCAGACATTCACACTGAACTTCTTTCATCTTTGGATTTAACAAGTGATCACAACTTACAACCCAAGAATACTTTCCTTTTTAATCTCAACTTTCTTTACTTGTTGAACCTAGCCAACAATAATCTTACCTTTTGATAAGTGTGTTTCAAACGTACTTTATGGACTCCTTTTAGCTCATTTTGATCCTCTTTCTCCCCTTTCTCCCCTCTTTATTCTCCCTTTCCCCTTCTATTTCATTCACTTGATCATACTTAATCATAGTGATATTTTGCTAGATTTTTAGTCATTTTTGACCGAATTTCTAGTACATTTGCTTTCACCTTGTTTTGCCATGTTCTTTATATAGGTGAAACTACTAAGATGGCTACGATTTGTAAAGTTGGAAGAGGTAGCAATGAAAACAAAGCACACATTGATAAATGGTGCGCTTGCACCATTTCTCATGTTCGCTCGCACAAAGGAGCACATTGCACAATGAAATCTTGAATGGAGAACTTCAAATGGACATAATTTTCAAACCACAAATTGGATGAAGGTAATTCCAGTTGGAGGTGAAAGCTCATTTCGATATCTTTCCAACGACTGGTCATACGATTGATTTGGATATAAAACAAAGAAGTTATCCTCGTTTTAAGTTGAACTGTCCAGTTTGAGGCAGAAGGGTTAGGTGCGCCCGCACCTCTGTTTGGTGCGCCCGCACCTCATCTTGGTGCGCCCGCACCAGTCGTTTCCGTAAAATGGAGCTCGTGGCTTCATTAAATGAGTTTTTGTTTTATTTCGAAAAGTTATGCTTCATTCTAGTTTTACACAACATTCTAGGGTTTTGTATTAGAGAAAAAGCACTTTAGTTTTCATTGGTAATTGAGATTAGTGATCATAGTTTGTGATTCCATTGATATTCAAGGTACTTTTCGTTCATCTTAATTCAAAGTTTTAGTTTTTAATTCATTCTCTTGGTGTTTGTTTATGTCCTTATATTATTTAATATCTTCATTCTCTTAGTTTATTAATTGCTATTTTCATTAGTTTAATCATTACTTAATCATGTTTAGCCTTAGATTAGTCATAGATTCATTGTTTAATTGATTTAACTCCATGATTAGTGAGTAGTTTCATAATCTAGGGTTAGGGTGAAAGTATGAATTAGGGTTTTAAATATGATGTTGATGTGATTGTGATGTTAAGAGAAGTTTATGCATTGATCTTGGTGTTTTGAAACCTTAGGATAGATATTGATCACATTTATACTTTGGTATTTTGATTTCAAATGTTCTAATCGAATTTTGAACTCTTTTATCATCCCCAAGAATCAACTTAATTTCTAGCCAAGATATTGGATGGAAATTAAGGGGATCCTTCATTAGGGGTTTTCCAAACTTATTGAATCTCTTAATCAATTAACTAAAGACCATTCGAGAGAGGATTTAGTTGATTGATTAAGTGATTACTCTTGAGGACCATTCGAGAGAGGACTCAAGTAATTTAGAGGGAAACTAAACCTTGCATAATCATCTCCGTACATCACAATCGCATTAGCATTCATTGGCTATTCTTATTCATACTAGTAACCTTAACTCTAGTGTCTTTTATCTGATATTTAAACTCGTGTTATTTGCTTGTTCGTGCTATTAGTTAGTCTTAATTGATACCAAAACTCTTTCAAACCCCCAAATACCTTTCAATTAGGCAGTCTAGACTTGATAGATTTTAACCAATCCCTGTTTCCCTGTGGATCGACCCTTGACTTACCCTTACTATTCCCTTAGTAATTGCTTGTTAGGACTATAAATATTGTTTGGAAAGCGGTTCTTAGTGCCTTAACAACACACTAAAAATCTCTTATCACCTTTATATAGGCATAACTTGTAAATTTACCAAATAAGGTCCACAGTCCTCATAAGATAATAAAATAATACTCATCAAGGAAATACATGAATAACATGATTCAATTTCCATAACATATACTAATTCTTCATGCGAATTAATAAATAAACTTTCTTTTCATGCTTGCATCAATTATTCCATACAAACATACAATCTAATATTCATAATAAATCTCAAATCACATGCTTGCACACAAGCATAAAACATGTAAATCAATTACTAGAAATCACATATATGTGAATAAAGTATGTCCTATACATGATACTAAAATTTAATCCTCCTTAACACATGATACTAATCACATAGCACGTAATTATGTACGTACCTCGTGTAAACTAGTCTGTAGGTCACTTTTAATCCTCTAAAAGTCCCCTACGAGATATTATCCGCCTAGAAATCAAGATAACCGAAATTAATAACTTTAAATAAAAATTACAGCAGCCTTAACGTACTTAAAACCCCCTTTAAAACATTTAAAAGTCGATTTTAATAACAAACTTGAATTATTTGTAATTCCTAGTGTTGTTTAACTATTTTGATGATGACAAATGATTATCCTTGCTTAACTTAGTTTCTTTTATTTCGTGTGTCATTAGATTTATTTTTATTTACTAGGTTTAGTTGTTTTTGTTTTCATGTAGGTTTGCTATTTTTTTCTTCGGTTTATTACTTTTTCATATCACAAATATTATGTTTAATAAGTTATGAAGAATTGATTAGGAGTTTAATAAAAAATTAAGCTGTTAACTTTATTTGTGTTTGTTAGTAATGATTTATATTATGGACGTACATATTGTGAAATTATGTGATTCCATAATGCACTTGAAAGTTAGTTTCTGCGCATCAAAATAAAACGGTTACTTGATGAGGAGGAATTAACGGCACAAACTAGCAGCACCTAAAGAGGAGGGTTGTTGAAGCAGTTCCTAGATTTTAGTAACTGCAACAACCCACAATAGCCCGCCTATTTTTGTGGCGTGTGATGATGGCTGGAGCTTCGGAACCAACACACCAACGCATAACTTCCAACTGATTTACCAACGGATAGAACGTGGAAGAAGTGAGGCTGAAATTCAGCTCCACTATGTTCGTGGAGAAGATGATGGGAAAAGTTGTGATCTACAAATAGTTGTGTGTAACAAACTTAAGAGATATGCTTTCAGAATTTTATTGTAATATTTTTGAGTGAAAGTATTTTCGGTTCTATCTCTTCTTTCATTATTATACACTATATTAGAGATTGGGTTGTGTGACAAAATCTGTAATCATTTTGAGAAAAGAGAAAGAGAAAGAAAAGCGAGAGAAAGAAAGACTTCTAGTGAAGTCAAGAGAGAAAGTCACTTCATTAGGGGGAACAAGGTGACAGAGAACAAGTTCCTAAAGGAACAGAGAAGGTCCAAGTTTAGGTTGTACAAAAGAGAGTCTTTTGGCCTAAAGTTTATTAAAGAGAATCGAGTCAAAATCCCTCGTGGTCAAGGTTTTTCTTCCTATTGGGCCTAGGAAGTTTTCCTTGTAAAAATTCTCGTGTTATTATTTCTTTCAAGTTTATGCATTTATCTCTTTCTTAGACAAAGAATTTTTATTTCCGCAAAAAGATAGAAAATCTCCCCAACTACAATTCACCCCCCCTTGTAGTTGTCGAAGTGTTTGTACTCGACTAACAATTGGTATGAGAGCATGGTTCCTCCAAAATCAGCTAACCTTGAGGAGCTAGTAAATGGTAATCATGAACACTATGGGAGAAAGATTGAATGAAGGTTACTCAACTCAATGTTCACCTATGTTCAATGGCAAGCATCATCCATACTGGAAGAACCACATGGAAATCTTCATTAAGGCTGAGAACTATCAAGTCTGGAGAGTGATAGAAATTGGTGAAAATGAAAAAGGTGAGACCATCCCCAAACCTCTCTCAAAATATGATAAAGATGATAAAGATGATTTCGACAAGATGGAGATGAACAATCTAGCCAAGAAGATTCTCCACTGTGGTCTTGGTCCCCATGAACACAACAGAATCACGGGATGCAAATCTGCCAAGCATATGTTGGAACTTCTACAGGTTACTCATGAAGGAACAAGCGAAGTCAAAAGATCGAAGATAGACATGCTCATTGATAAGTACGTAAAATAATATATTTATCTCTCCTTAATTTATTATTATAAGTATGTTTATATTATGATTTTAATGTATTTTATATATTTTTAATACTATTAGATATAATATGTTAGGTTTTTATTAATTACTAATATTACTTGATTATAATATTTGTATTTCATGATGAATCTTAGTCCAAGAATGAAGAAAGAGTCAAGCCCAAAATGCAAACCTTGTCCAACATAGATGCAAAGCCTAACATAGATCCCAACTTGAAGACAAGAAGAGAAAACAAGAAAAGAAGAGAGAGAAAGACAAAGAGAAAACAAAACAAACGAAAAAAAAGGAATTCAAATTAGAAGAACTACGTGAGTTTAAAAAGAAGGAAAAAAATAAATAATGAAGAAAATAAAGAAGAAAAGGGACGAAGAAAAGAAAGAAAAGAAAGAAAAGAACACAGGAAACTCATCCTCTTCGACTCTCCATCTCACACTTTCCTTCAAACCGCCATTGTGCCACCACCTCCTCCACATCATTCCAACCAATGGCAAAGCTCGCACTTGCCTCAATCTACCAATCAGATGAAGCCCAGCCGCCGACCTGCAGCGCCGCAAAGAAGCAACGAGAGAGGCAGTTTCTAGGGCAAAAACGTGGAGGTCAATCCTCTTCTCCAATTGGCCGAAAATCTTCAATTGGGCGGCGAATTTGGGTATAAATACCCCATCAAGGTTCGAAAATCAGTATGCAAGAATTCCACAAAATTTCGAGTGAGAAAAAAATCAGAGAACTAAAGTGAGATTTCGAGGCTACTGTGAGGTGCGCGAGGTTGAGGGAAGACAACCTTGGGTTGGAGTCCTAGCACACAACCGAGGAGGGTGAGATTCAAGCTTGGACGTAGGTGCGAAATCCGAAACCCAAAGGCGAATTTCCGTGCGACTCATAAGTTCTTCTTTCTTCCTCTTGTACTTTCATATTAGTTTTGAAGTTTTTGGATTATAATTTCTGAATTTCATAGTATGTATGAATTGACTTGTTTGAATCAAGTTGTATTGTGTTATTGAAATTAGTAGTTTGTTCCGACGATTGAATTGAGTTTGGTTATTGTTAAATGGTGATATTGAATTTCAAAAGTTTGTTTTCAAGTTTGGATTGTAGTGTTGAATTTGTTAGCTTGTTTCGAAAAGTTGATTATGTTTGGATTGAGATGTTGAATTACAAGTTGAATTCAAGATTGTTTATTGTTAAATACTCAAATTATATTTGATTCTAATGTTCATATTTCAATTTTATGCTTAATTTGCTATCTTATTAGGCATAAAGTTGAGGTTATTGTTAGTTATGTAGTTTAGTCTAGTCTAAATTGTATAACAACAAGTGGCAACTAGTTTAATTTAGGCCTGTAAAGATGGTTGTAAGTTCAAACTAGAATATAACTTGGACTAGTTCTTTAAACATAAAGATATGTTATGTTTAGATTAACTAGGGATTAATGATGTACTTCTCGTTCTATAATGCTTCTAGTTTAATCGTCGGGAGGTGCGAAATACTTGTGGTGATTAGATTAGTTTAGAATCGATATTCGGCCTAGTTCAATGTTGATTAAAAGTATGGAAGTATAGGGGAGTTTAGCTACTTGAATTCCTACAGTTAATCTATCTAAACAATCTTGGATTTATGAAATTGGAAATATAATCGAGGTCAGGAAATGATTAATCTCTGAAAGTAATATGAGCGTAAAATGGAATTACTTGTCATCACTTGTAAATATAGAATAGACTTATCTTTAGTAGTTTTTAATTTCATAAAAACATTTCGTAAAATCCCCCAAAATAATGTGAATACGTATATATTAGTATATAACATGTATATAATAGTTACATGCTCTTAATTAGTTGAACTTGGATTTTAGGATTATATAAACCTCTCCGTGGGATCGACCCTTATTTATCGTTGTACTAAACTTAGATAATATTAATGTGGATAAAATAAGGTTTCAATTTGTGCGCATAACGACACGTACCACTCATGCACAAGTATGAGTTGTTCCAAATGAAGCTTAAGGAGTCATTTCATGATATGCTAACAAGGTTCTCTAACATCATCAATGAGCTTGACTCCCTAGGAAAGGCTATCACTCTAGAGGAACAAGTACGGAAAGTACTTAGGAGTCTCCCACAGGATGATAAATGGATGGCAAAAGTTACGGCTTTGCAAGAAACCAAGGATTTCACCACCTTCAACATTGAACAACTTGCTGGTTCCTTGTTGACTCATGAGCTGCATCTGGGAACTCATGAGGCTGACTCTGGAAGACCTAAAGCTTTGGCTCTCAAATCGGATGAACAAGATGATTCAGAAACTGATGATGAGGAAGCTGCATTGATTGTGAAAAAGTTTTATAAATTCGTTAATAAGAATTATAAAGAGAAAAACATGAAAAGATCTGCAAAGCTAAGCTGTCATAAGTGTGGAAGTCCTGATCACTTTATAAAGGAATGTCCACTCTGGGAGAATGACAAAGGCAAAGGAATATATAAGGAGAAAGGAAAGGAACAACGGAAACCTTTCTCAAAGGTTGATATGAGGAGGGCCATGGTTGCTGTTTTGGGAGAATCAGACTCAGACGAGGAGTAGGAACAACCTGAAGAGGAAACAGCTCATCTGTGCCTCATGGCGAAGAGAGATGATGAAGAAGACTTGCCAAACAATAAGGTACGTATTAATGTTATTGAAGAAGAGTTAAAAGAACTTACAAAGAATCAACTAATAAAACTACTTTTGGAAACTTTAGATGACTACAAGGCAATCTGCATTAGAGAAGAAAATCTAGAGAAAGCCTTGGAAGTCACCAAAGAACATTCAAATTGGTTTAAAACTGTAAATGCAAATATTGAGGAAAGATTTTTTGAAGTTTTTGATGAAAACCGACGTATTCGAGAAGCGTTTGAAAATGCTAAAAATGAAAATAATTTCTTGAATATGGAGATTGCTGAATTGAGACTATTTGTTCCTGAAGGAACCAGTTCCTCTATAAATACCAGATCCGATTTCGAAAAATTAAAGTTCGAACATGATAAAATATTAAATGAATATCCGGTGCTTAAAGGGAAATTGGAATCTTCAAAAACAAAACTTCCTGATCCAGTGAGTTGGATACAAAAGTATAAAAATGAAGGAAGGAATGGATTAGGTTTCAATCACAAGAAGAAAAGCAAAATGAAAAAATATGTTGATCTTCCAAGCAGCCGAGTATGCTCTTATTGTGGGAACAGTGGTCACTTAATGTCTGATTGTTCCTCCAGAGAAGAACATATTGAGATGAACACTCGCTTAGTTAATCAAGTGTGGAAAGTTAAGAGAAATATATGCCCGACAGAGGAACCCAAGTCAGACTGGGTTCCTACCACTGACTAATTGTTTTAGATACAGGCTAATGTGAGGGGGAACAACCTCTGGTACCTCGATAGCGGTTGTTATAAAAACACGACTAGAGATAAAAACAAATTTCTCTCGCTTTCAGCCTATGATGGAAGAACTGTGACATTTGAAGACAATCTTACAGGTAATATTGTAGCTGTAGGTAAAGTAGGAAAGTCAAAGTCACATTCCATAGATAATGTATTTTTGGTCGAGGGTTTGAAACACAATCTACTTAGTATTTCTCAATTTTGTGATAAAGGGAACAATGTGAAGTTTACTGATGAGTGTTGTGTAGTAAGTGATACAGGAATAGGAACCAAGATTCTGGAAAGAACTAGGAAGGGAAACACTTATGTGGTTGACCTAAACCTGGTTCCTAGGAACAATCTAACTTATTTAAGTGATGTCGACAATGAACCACTTCTGTGGCATAAAAGGTGTGGTCATGCAACTATGGCCTTGCTCCAGAAGCTGAGTGGTAAGGACTTAGTTGTTGGTCTACCGACAATCAAAGTCTTAAATCATGAAGTTTGTGGACTATGTGCAAAAGGAAAACAAGTTAGACCCTCGTTCAAACCAAAGAAGATGGTAAGCACACAAAGTCCTCTTGAATTGATTCATATGGACTTATGTGGCCCTGTTCGAATCCAAAGCAGATCTGGTAAGAGATATGTACTTATTATAGTTGATGATTTTTCAAGATACACTTGGGTTATTTTTTCTTCATAGCAAAGACGAAACATTTGATGAATTTGTAAACTTTGCTAAAAGAACACAAAGAATAAGTGGTTTTAAAATTAAGCATTTGCGTTCTGATGATGGCTGAAGTTTCGGAACCCACAACAGCCCGCCTATTTTTGTGGCGTGTGATGATAGCTGAAGTTTCGGAACCACCACACCAACGCATAACTTCCAACTGATTTACCAACGGATAGAACGTGGAAGAAGTGAGGCTGAAATTCAGCTCCACTATGTTCGTGGAGAAGATGATGGGAAAAGTTGTGATCTACAAACATTTGTGTGTAACAAACTTAAGAGATATCCTTTCAGAATTTTATTGTAATATTTTTGTGTGAAAGTATTTTCGGTTCTATCTCTTCTTTCATTATTATACACTGTATTAGAGATTGGGTTGTGTGACAAAATCTGTAATCATTTTGAGAAAAGAGAAAGAGAAAGAAAAGTGAGAGAAAGAAAGACTTCTAGTGAAGTCAAGAGAGAAAGTCACTTGTTCAGGGGGAACAAGGTGACAGGGAACAAGTTCCTAGAGGAACAGAGAAGGTCCAAGTTTAGGTTGTACAAAAGAGAGTCTTTTGGCCTAAAGTTTATTAAAGAGAATCGAGTCAAAATCCCTCGTGGTCAAGGTTTTTCTTCCTATTGGGCCTAGAAAGTTTTCCTTGTAAAATTCTCGTGTTATTATTTCTTTCAAGTATACACATTTAATCTTTCTTAGATAAACAATTTTTATTTCCGCAAAAAGATAGAAAATCTCACCAACTACAATTCACCCCCCTCTTGTAGTTGTCCAAGTGTTTGTACTCGACTAACACCTAGCATAGTACTACCTTACTAGCAATTAAAAACTCTCAAAAACTCTATAAATAAACCCTTTATGAAATTATAGCAACTTTAAAAATTAATGAACCTCCTTAAAACAAGTATAATATATTTAAGATCATATTCTAAGTTAATCTCGTAGTATCTATTATGCTACTATGGTTTTCTAGCAATTTAAAACCCTAAAAATTAATGTTTTCATGATTAAAATGAAAATTCTAATAATAATAACAAATCTGAAATTTTCTTTTAATATAAACTGTAGATAACCGAAATTACTTATTAAAAACAGTAATTTAAACTAATAAACATGATTTACAATAATAGAAAACATAAAAAAAGTTATAGTCTTTAATGGAATCTTAAGAAGGAAGAAAATAAAACAACCAACAAAGAGGAGGAATAAGGGACGCACAAAGAGGAGAGAGAAAAATCGAAGAGGGAGAGAAGAACGTGAATGGCGTGTGAAAGAGAGGGAAAAAAAATAATTTCTGTGGGATAAAATAATTCGGTAATAAGGTATTTATATAATTGTTTCCTTTTTGGGATTAGGAAAAAGAGATAAGGTTAAATGAAATTTGATGATGAACAAGATAAATAACTTAAGACTTTCCTTAGTTCCATTAGACTTCTTTTTCAATATAAATTAGTAACATAAAACTTTTATCAGAACATGCTTAAATAAAATATTCTCAATTTTATTAAGCCATGAAAATTAATTTCATTTGACTTTTAAAATAGTCAACCTTTTTAAATAGTCAAATCATTTTAAAACTACCTTGTGTTTAAATATAAATATATAAATACTAAAATATATTTATAAAATCCTTTAAAATTGCGGGGGATTACAGTCTACCCCCCTTAAAAGAAGTTTCATCCCGAAACTTCACAAAAAACCCACATACTTTCAAAAGTTTGAACTCTTTTTTTCGAAAGTTTTGAAGAAAAACGTTCCCCTTGTGCACTTTTCCCAGTTTTAAAACACTTGTGTTCCTTATGAACACAATTTCTTATGCGGAGAATCTACTTCTTTTGCACTAACATGTGCAAATTGCCCAACATAGGCATACAAATGAATGAAAATTTCATGAAAATAGACAAAAAGCGCGAAATTTATCGCATTCAACCCCCCTTAAAGAAAACGAGTTACGCCCTCGTAACTCACCTCAAGGAATAGGTCTGGATATTTCTTTCTCATGTCATCTTCGGCTTTCCACGTCGCCTCTTCCGGCTCGTGGTTAGACCAAAGGACTTTGGCGATGTGGACATCCTTATGGCGTGTACTATGCACTTTCTTGTCATCTTGTCAGGTCTTTGCTCATATGTGAGGCTACTATCGATCTGAACTCGCTCAAGCTCTAGGACATGACGCTCATCAGGGAAATATGGAATACATCATGCATCTTCTCAAACTCCATTGGTAGCGCCAACCTATAAGCTACTTTCCCAATACACTCCAAAATCTTATATGGGCCTACATACTTAGCACTTAGCTTGCCCTTTTTCCCAAATCTCATAACGTCTTTAGTGGGTGATACTTTCAAGAACACCTTATCACCTATGGCAAACTCATGTTCGCGTCGTTTCAAGTCAGCATAACTTTTCTGCCTATCTTGCGCAGCTTGCAGCTTGAATTCGAGCCTGAATTATTCTGACATTCTTGACGGTCTCCTCAATAAATTCAGTACCTAAGACTATATTTTCACTAAAGTCATTCCAGCAAATGGGTTTCCTACATTTCCGTTCATATAATGCCTCAAACGGTGCCATCTTAATACTGGCATGATAACTATTGTTGTAAGAAAACTCAATCAAATCTAATTGGTCCTCCCAACTACCTTGAAAATCAATCGCGCATGCTCTCAACATGTCCTCCATGGTCTGATTAGTCCTCTCAGTCTGACCATCAGTCGCAGGGTGAAAGGCTGTACTCATTTTCAATGTTGTCCCAAGATTTAGTTGGACCTTTTTCCAAAATTTCGATAGAAACCTAGAGTAACTATCAGAAATAATGTCCTTTGGAACTCCATGTAGTCTCACCACATGCTTAATGTAAGTTTTAGCGAGCTGCTTCTTTTTCCATGTCTCCTTAATAGGTATAAACACGGCGGATTTGGTCAATCTATCCACAATAACCCAAATGGTGTCATTTCCATTTCTTGTCTTAGGTAAGGCAGTCACAAAGTCCATGGAAATAGAATCCCACTTCCATCCAGGGACCTCTAACGATTGAACCTTTCCCATAGGTCTCTTATGGTCTATCTTCACCTTCTGACAGGTTAGACACTTAGACACATACTCAGCTACCTCTCACTTCATATTTGGCCACCAATAGATAACCTTAGGGTCTTTATACAATTTATCACCTCCATGGTGCACAGAATATGGAGTATTATGCCCCTCATCCATAAGGCGTCTCTTAAGGTCATTGCACTTCTGTGGTACACACGACCTCCCTTTAAACTTTAGACTCCCATCATCATGAATCTTAAAGTCAGCTTCCTTTCCTTGCTTCATTTTCTCCTTGATCTTAAGTAGGTGCTCATCACCAACTTGACCCTCTATGATCTCGTCGAAGACTGACAAACCCAAAGAAAGAGTACTGAGTCCAGCCTCACTTTCCCCAGGATTTAAAACTTCTAAGCTTAGCCTTTGCATATCTTGACATAACTCCTCAGAGACTATCAAAGGACTCAAGCTATGACTCGATTTTCTACTTAGGGCATCAGCAACCACATTTGCTTTCCCTTCATGATACTGGATATGTAGGTCATAATCCTTCATCAACTCGAGCCATCTTCTTTGCCTCATACTCAGGTCTTTTTGGGTGAAAATATACTTTAGGCTCTTATGGTCTGTGAATATCTTATAAGTCGCTCCATAAAGATAATGTCTCCAAATTTTCAATGCAAACACTATGGCAGCTAACTCTAGGTCATGGGTAGGGTAATCAGCCTCATAAGGTTTCAATTGATGCGATGCATACGCAATTACCTTTCCATTCTGCTGTAACACACATCCTAGACCATTTTCGAGGCATCACTATATACCTCAAATCTCTCATTCCCATCAGGCAGGGTTAAAACAGGTGCAGAGGTTAAACGGTCCTTCAAAATTTGAAAGGCTTCTTCACACTTTTCACTCCACTCGAATTTCGACTCCTTTTTCATCAGGTTGGTCATATGTCTTGCTATCTTTGAGAAATCTCTCACAAATCTCCTATAATAGCCAGCTAGACCTAAGAAACTTCTAATGTTTGACACACTCTTTGGAGTTGGCCACTCACTCACAGCTTGAATCTTAGCAGGATCTACTGAGACTCCTTCCTTAGACACAGTGACCCAAAAAATACTACTCTCTCCAAACGAAACTCACACTTAGAGAACTTGGCATATAATTTGTTTTTCGTCAATGTCTCCAAAATAATCCTCAAGTGCTCATCATGCTCAGCTTTTCTCGAGTATATTAGAATGTCATCCATGAATACCACTACAAACTTGTCTAGAAACTCATGAAAGATCCTATTCATTAAATCCATAAATATAGCAGGAGCATAACCCAAATGGCATTACAATGAACTCATAGTGGCCATAACGTGTGTTCTAAAGGCCGTCTTAGGTACATCCTTATCAGCTACCTTCAATTGATGATATCCTGAACGTAAGTTAATCTTCGATTCCTACATATCAAACATAAGCATTCCTAAACATGATACTAATAATAACGTGTAGGGATAAATAATAGTATAATCATATAACATTCTGCAGATAACTTTTACTGAAGTAGACTCTAAACATCATTTCTCACTTTAAATGGAATAGTTATTGGAACTGAGTTGTCTTATCTACTAATGCTTCACTAAGAAGACAATATCGGCGCGACTCTGTATTCCGGAATGACCTGCGATATCGAGGAACCTTTGAAATAAAAGAGGGATGGTGATTAATCCATTCCTAGAAAAGCCATGGGCTACCACCATGTACTCCAACCCTTAATGTCCAACTCTAGACGTGCACCAGTCTAAAGTCTATAACTATTCTCGTAACACTTTACGTTATTTACATATTGTCACTTGTGTTGAGACACACATACAAGTAACACATAAATAATAATTAGACATTCACACTAAACTTCTTTTATCTTTGGATTTAACAAGTGATCACAACTTACAACCCAAGAATACTTTCCTTTTTAATCTCAACTTTCTTTACTTGTTGAACCTAGCCAACAATAATCTTACCTTTATATAGGCATAACTTGTAAACTTACCAAATAAGGTCCACAGTCCTCATAAGATAATAAAATAATACTCATCAAGGAAATACATGAATAACATGATTCAATTTCTATAACATATACTAATTCTTCATGCGAATTAATAAATAAGCTTTCTTTTCATGCTTGCATCAATTATTCCATACAAACATACAATCTAATATTCATAATAAATCTCAAATCACATGCTTGCACACAGGCATAAAACATGTAAATCAATTACTAGAAATCACATATATATGAACAAAGTAGGTTCCTATACATGATATTAAAATTTAATCCTCCTTTAAACATGACACTAATCACATAGCACGTAATTATGTACGTATCTCGTGTAAACTAGTCTGTAGGTCACTTTTAATCCTTTAAAAGTCCCCTACGAGATATTCTCCGCCTAGAAATCAAGATAACCGAAATTAATAACTTTAAATAAAAATTACAGTAGCCTTAAAGTACTTAAAACCCCCTTTAAAACATTTAAAAGTAAATTTTAATAACAAACTTGAATTATTTTTAATTCCTAGCATAGTACTACCATACGAGCAATTAAAAACTCTATAAATAAACCCTTTCAGAAATTACAACAACTTTAAAAATTAATAAACCTCCTTAAAACATGTATAACATATTTAAAATCATATTCTAAGTTAATCTCATAGTATCTAATATGCTACTGTGGTTTTCTAGCAATTTTAAACCCTAAAAATTCATGTTTTCATGATTAAAACTAAAAATCTAATTATAATAACAAATCTGAAATTTTCTTATAATATAAACTATAGATAACCGAAATTACTTATTAAAAACAGTAATTTAAACTAATAAACATGATTAACAATAA
Organism: Beta vulgaris subsp. vulgaris; assembly: GCF_026745355.1. NCBI lineage: Eukaryota > Viridiplantae > Streptophyta > Magnoliopsida > Caryophyllales > Amaranthaceae > Beta > Beta vulgaris. The sequence continues at coordinate 42,046,666 of NC_079207.1, read as the reverse complement.
TAGAAAACATAAAAAAAATATAGTCTTTAATGGAATCTTAAGAAGGAAGAAAAGAAAACAACTAACAAAGAGGAGGAGGAAGAAGGCGTCGGCAAAGAATAGTCCACGGCAGCAGCCCTCGCGGTCGTTGCTCGGTGGTTTCGGACTGTGTGACGTTTCTTGTTGAACAAGAAACGTTACTTGAACAAGAAGAAAAGTGTTTAAGAGGAGGAATAAGGGACGCACAAAGAGGAGAGAGAAAAATCGAAGAGGGAGAGAAGAACGTGAATGGCGTGTGAAAGAGAGGGAAAAATAATTATTTGTGTGGGATAAAATAATTGGGTAATAAGGTATTTATATAAAGGCTTCCTTTTTGGGCTTAGGAAAAAGACATAAGGTTTAATGAAATTTCATGATGAACAAGATAAATAACTTAAGACTTTCATCATCATGATGACTCTTTTTCCTTTTTATCATTTTAGGATTTTTAGGTTCCTTAGTTCCATTAGACTTCTTTTTCAATATAAATTAGTACTTAAAACTTTTATCAAAACATGCTTAATTAAAATATTCTCAATTTTACTAAGCCATGAAAATTAATTTCATTTGGCTTTTAAAATAGTCAAATCATTTTAAAACTAACTTGTGCTTGAATATAAATATATAAATACTAAAATATATTTATAAAATCCTTTAAAATTGTGGGGGATTACAAAAGGAAAGATTTTAATTCTCAAGGAAATTAGGGTAACTTCAAGAGAAACCGAAATGGGAATGAAAATTTCCAAAAGAGGAACAATTAGGACAATAGTAATAAGGGTCGAACTGAGACAGTGTAACACTGTAAGAAATATAACAACAACCACCCTGGTAGAGACTGTAAGGGAGACCCAGTCATTTGTAACTATTACTAGAAGAAGGGTCCTAGGGAGTATGAGTGCTTTATTAAGCAAAGGAAGGAGCAATGGGAGTGTTAACCAGGTCAGTTCGGGGTTTAACCAATCGGGAAATCAAGGTTCTAAGCCTGTAGGGACGCTGAACAACCAAGGGAACTATCGTAAGCTTGCTAATGAGAACCTCAACCAAAATAAGGGTCTAGGTAAACTGTACGTGATGAGTCGCAATGAAGTTGAAAGATCTGCCGACGTAATTTATGGTACTTTTTCTACTAACTCCGTCCTTGTTAAAACATTGTTTGATTAGGGGGCGACTTATTTTTATGTCGTCATCTGTCCTTAAGAGTCTGGAGTTAGTAGAATGTGAATAAATTGACTTGCCTATCAATATACGTATTGCGGAGATCATAAGGTGTACCAAATTGTTTAAAAAATTGCCTATGAAGATAAGAGACTGTGTATTTCCATCTGATTTAATAGAATTCAATTTTGGAGACCTAGATGTTATTCTTGGGATGAACTGGTTAAGTCTCTACAAGCCTAATATAGACTCAGAGGTTCAGAAGGTAGTGTTGAGAAACCCTTTGGGAAAATTGACCTCCTATAGACGTTTTGGGAAGCCTAAGAACTTTAGGGTTATCTCTGCGATGCAAGTGATGAAGTTTATGAAAAAAGGTTGTGAGTTGTTTTTTTTGTAGTGTCCAATATGTGAGTAAGGATGTACCTAAGACTGCCTTTAGGAAGCATTATGGTCACTATGAGTTCACTGTAATGCCATTTGGGTTAACCAATGCTCCTGCCATATTTATGGACTTAATAAATAGGATTTTCTATGAGTTTATCGATAAATTCGTGGTGGTTTTCATTGATGATATACTGATATATTCGAGGAATAAAGTAGAGCATGATGAGCACTTGAGAATTAATGTGTGAAGAAGCCTTTCGGATTTTGAAGGAACGTTTAACCTCTAGACCTTTTTTGACCCTACCTGATAGGAGTGAGGGATTTGAAATGTATAGTGATGCTTTAAAGAATGGTTTGGATGTGTGTTACAGCAGAATGGGAATGTAGTTTCGTAGGCGTCTCTTCAGTTAAAACCTTATGAGGCTAATTGCCCTACTCACGATCTAAAATTAGCCACCATAGTGTTTGCATTGAAGATTTGGAGATATTACCTCTATGGGGCAACTTGTAAAATATTTACCGACCATAAGAGCTTGAAATACATTTTCACCCAAAAAGACTTGAATATGAGGCAGAGGAGATGGTTTGAGTTAATTAAAGACTATGACCTAGACATCTAGTATCATGAGGGGAAAGCAAATGTAGTTGCCGATGCCTTGAGTAGGAAGTCGAGTCATAGCGTGAGTGCCTTGGTAGTCCCCTGAGGAGTTGTGTCGAGATATGCAAAGGTGGAGCCTGGAAAATCTAAATCCTGGGGAAAGTGAGGCAAGACTGAGCACTTTATGTTTGGGGTTGTCAGTTTTCGACGAGATCAAAGAGGGTCAAGTTGGAGATGAGCACCTAGCTAAGATTAAAGAGAAAATAAAACAAGGTAAGGAAGCCAACTTTAAGATCCGTGATGATGGAAATTTGAGGTTTAAGGGAACGTGGTGTGTACTAAAAAACTGTGAGGACCTTAAGATACGACTTATGAATGAAGGGCATAACACTCCTGGGGGTGACAAATTGTACAAATACCTTAAGGGTGTCTATTTATGGCCAAACATGAAGCCTGAGGTAGTCGAATATGTGTCTAAGTGCCTAGCCTGTCAGAAAGTGAAGATAGATCATAAGAGACCCATGGGGAAGGTTCAAAGATGGAAGTGGGAGTCTATTTCTATGGATTTTGTGTCTGCTTTACCTAGGACAAGGAGTGAAAATGATACTATTTGGGTTATTGTGGACCGATTGACGAAGTCCTTCGTATTTATACCTACTAAGGAGACATGGAAAATGAGGCAACTTACAAAGACATACATTAGGCATGTAGTGAGATTGCATGGGGTTCCAAGGGTTATTATTTACGATCGTGATTCGAGATTCCTCTCGAAATGTTAGAAAAAGGTCCAATTAAATCGTAGGACAGCATTAAATATGAGTACAAGCTTTCACCCTGCGCCTGATGGTCAGACTGAGAGGACTAACCAACCATGGAGGATATGTTGAGAGCATGCGCTATTAATTTCCATGTTAGTTGAGAGGACCAATTAGACCTGGTCAAATTTTCCTACAACAATAACTATCATCCGAGTATTAAGATGACACCTTTTGAGGCACTGTATGGACGGATGTGTAGAAGTCTCACTTGTTGGAATGACTTTAGTGAGAATATAGTCTTGGGGACAGAGTTTATTAAGGAAACCGTAAAAAATGTCAAAATGATTCAGCCTAGAATTGAAGCAACTCAAGATAGGCAAAAGAGCTATACCGACTTTAAAATATGGGAAGATGAGTTTGCCGTTGGTGATAAAGTGTTTTTTAAAGTACCGCCAACTAAGGGCGTCATGAGATTTGGGAAAAAGGGCCAGCTAAGTGTCAAATACGTAGGCCCGTATGAGATTTTGGAGAGAATTGGAAAAGTAGCCTCTAGGTTGGCATTGCCAATGGTGTTTGAGAAGATGCATGATGTGTTCCACATTTCCCAACTCAAGCAATATATCCCTGATAAGCATCATGTTTTGGAGCCTGAGAGAATACAGATTGATAGTAGCCTCACATATGAGGAAAGACCTGTGAAGGTTCTTGACAGAAAGGTACGTAGTACACGCAATAAGGATATCCATATCGTGAAAGTACTTTGGTCTAACCACGAATTTGAAGAGGCAATATGGGAAGTCGAAGATGAGATGAAGAATAAATATCTAGACTTGTTCCATGAGGTGAGTTACGAGGGCGTAACTCGTTTTCTCAGGGGAGGGGGGGAGAATGCGATTTTTTTTACCTATTTTTATGTATTTTTATACTTATTTTGACGATTTTCACATGTTGATGCAAAAAAAATAGAGTCTCCGCATAGAAAAATGTGTTCAAAAGTAACGCAAGTATTTCTCAAATGAAAATTTAGATCAAATATTTCGAAATATAGGAATTTTTGTGTCATGTTTCGAGACGAAACTTCTTTGTAAGAGGGGTAGACTGTAATCCCCCATAAATTTATGGATTTTATAAATATATTTTACTATATATATATTTATATTTAAATGTAAGTTGGTTTAAAATAATTTATTTATTTAAAAGGTTGACTATTTTAAAACTTAAAGGAATTATTTTAAGGATTTAAGGAAGTTAAAATATTCTGTTAAGGCATGCTTTGAAAATTTTTCAAAATACTTTTTGGATTTAAAAAAGGAGTTAAAATGGGCTTGAGGAATCCAAATGCTAATTGAACTAGGAAAAGGACTTCGAGTGATGTTAGGAGTTTTAAATCATCAATTATATTCATCATTCAATCCTACTTAAAACCTAATTGCTCTTTCCTATGATCGAAAGGAAAACATGCTTATAAATACACTAAACCTAAAATATTTTACCCACGCAAATTTTCTCTCTACTCGCTCCCACTCACAATAGCCAACCACCTATTCTAATCTCCTCCTCCTCCTCCTTCTTCTTCTTCTTCTTCTTCTTCTTCTTCTTCTTCTTCTTCTTCTTCTTCTTCTTCTTCTTCTTCTTCTTCTTCTTCTTCTTCTTCTTCTTATTCTTCTTCTTCTTCTTATTATTATTTTGTTCTCTTTCAAAAAACACTTTTTTCTTCACCGAGAAATCTACCACCGCCACCATTACCGCCGACCACCATTGGCTGCTATGCTAGGTAATATAAGTAATTGAAGTTTTAATGATGAAAATAACTTTTAAATATTTTTAAAGGGAATTTGAAGTATTTTAAAATTGATGGGATTTATTTGGATTATTAATTAGGAATTCTATTGGTTATTTTAGGCGGAAATTTCTCTATAGGCGACTTCAAAAGTTGTTAAAAGTGACCTATCAATTTGTCTACGTAAGGTAGGTACATACATATGTGTTGTTGATGTAGTATCACATTTTTAGGAAGGAAAAGTTGTGTAGTATCATGTATAGGAACTTTGTAAGTTCATATATGATTGCTATTATGATTGGAATTTACATGTTTTATGCTTGTGCGCAAACATATTAAGTATGAGATTTAACTTAGAGATTTATATCATGTTTGTATCGAAGATTGATTCAAACATATTGGTTAGGAACTTTATTTATTAATTTATATGGAGGAATTAATACATTTATTAGTTGGATCATGATTGAATCATGTGTTCCTTTATATTATTATGTTCACTACTCTATGAGGACTGTGGACCTTGTTTGGTAATTAATAATTTATGCCTTTGAAAGGTATGTTGGTTGTTGGCTAGGTTCAACAAATAAGAAGGATTGGATAAAGAAAGAATTAATCTTGGGTTGTTAGTTGTATGATCACTTATTTAATCCTAAGATAAAATAAATAAAGTTTTGGATGTTTGATTATATATTATATGGGTTGCTTGTGTGTCATAACCAGTATTAATGGATAAATCATGTAAAGTGAAACTTGAATAGTGATAAACTTTAGACTGGTGAACGTCAGAAGTTGGACAATCAGGAGTTGGGTACATGGTGGTCGTGCCATGACTTTTTTCTGGGGAATCGGATTGATCATCGTTCTTATTTTTAGTTAAAATGTTCATCGATATCGTAGGTCATTATGAAATACGGAGTCTCGCCCGTATTTCGTCTTCCTAGGTGAAGGCTGGTTTTTAGTTAGATAACTCGGTCCAATGAGTATTCCATTAAAGTAATCAAATGGTTGTTCAAGTTTAGTTCAGTAAGAGTTATCTACAGATTATTATGTTGTTATTTATCCCTACTTAATATTTAATAGTATCATGTTAGAAATATTTATTTATTATTATGTAGTACTCTGCTTTGCTGACTATGTGCTTTGTTTGTATGTGTTGATCATGGCCTTGCCTTTTTGATCCTGTGATGACCCATTTTTGGTGAGCAGATTCCCTAGTGCATCGACATCTACAGGTGTGCATATAATGCATCATGGGGGTTTCAATAATGGAGAGCGTGTGTAGCATATTGATATATTTATTGTTTTTAGTAAATACATTTATATTTAAGGTTGGTTTGAAGTTTAAGTTAATAATATTGTTTGGTTTTAAAGTTACTTTGTTATTTATTATATTTCAATTCTACAGTTTAGTTATATGTTTTCTGCTGCAAAGTTTTGAATAAGCCGATAAGTTTTCACATGGGGGATAATGCTTTGATGATTCTTTAAGTTTTATATTTGAAAATTACTTTTGGAAAAGAGAGAATTATCCGGGTGTTACACATATAATATTGTAACACCCCGATAATTGTCTCGTTTCCAAAAATAATTTTTCAAATACAAAACTAGAGAATCATCAAAACATTATTACCCGTGTAATAACGTATGAGATTATTCAGAATTTTGCAGCAGAAAAGATGTAGTTAAACTTCAAAATTGAAATACAATAGTAACAAAGTTAACTTTAAAATAAACAACACCGTTAACGTTAACTTCAACCCAAACTTAAATAATAATATATTAACTATGAAACAGTAAATAAATCAACATGCTATACAAGCTCTCCATTTTCGAACCCCATGATGCATCATCTGCACACCTGTAGATGTCAATGCACTAGAGAATCTGCTCACCAAGAATGAGTCATCACAGGATCAAAAAGGCAATGTCATGATCTACACATACAAACAAAGCACGTAGTCAGCAAATAAAGTTGAGTACTACATAATAATAAATATATATTTCTAACATGATACTAATAAATATTAAGCAAGGATAAATAACAACATAACAATCTGCAGATAACTTTTACTGAACTAAACTTTAACAACTTTTTTATTACTTTAATATAATAGTAATTGGACCGAGTTGTCTAACTAAAAACCAGCATTCACCTAGGATGACGAAATACGAGCGAGACTCCATATTCCATAATGACCTACGATATAGAGTAACCTTTTAAATAAAAATAAGAATGATGATCAATCCGATTCCCAGAAAAAAATCATGGCACGACCACCATGTACCCCAACTCCTGATTGTCCAACTTCAGACGTGCACCATTCTAAAGTTTATTACTATCCAAGTTTCACTTTATATGATTAGCGGTCTAGTGTCCGAGCCGATTGATCAGACGACTACTTATTAGATTAGTATTAGCTGCCTATCCCGGAATGGGATAGAAAGAACGCGAAGCGCTAGCGCTACCAATTATTACTTGTTATGACACAAAAGCAACACAGAGAATATATTATCAAACATCCATAAATTTATTTAATTTATCTTAGGATTAAATAAGTGGTCATACAACTTACAACCCAAGATTCATTTCTTCTTTAATCCTATCTTTCTTATTTGTTGAACCTAGCAAACAATCAACATACCTTTTAAAGAAATAAATTATCATCTTACCAAATAAGGCTCACAATCCTCATAGAGTAGTGAAAATAATAATATAAGGGAACACATGATTCAATCATGATCCAAACCAATAAATATATTAATTTCCCCATGAGAATTAATAATAAAGTTTCCAACCAACATGCTTGCATCAATCTTTCATACAAACATGATATAAATCTCATACTTCCCGTCAAAAAAAAAAATAAATCTCATACTTAGCATGTTCGCACATAGGCATAAAACATGTAAAATACAACATAATAACAATCATATATGAACTCACAAAGTTCTTATACATGATATTACATAGCTTTCCTTCCTAAAATCATGATACTAGATCAAACAACCCATAGGTTACGTATGCCTTGTGTAGACTAATTGATAGGCCACTTTAACAACTTTAGAAGTCGCCTACAGAGAAATCTCCGCCTAAAACAACCAATAAAATTTATAATCAATACTCCAAATAAATTCCAACAACTTTAAAATACTTTAAATCTCCTTTAAAAAATTTTAAAAGTTTTTTTCATCATTAAAACTTCAATTACTTATACTCCCTAGCATAATACTACTATACTAGTCATTAAGATCCATAAACCTCCATTAATAACAACCTTTCTAAAATTTAAGCAACATATAATTTACTAAAACGCCCTTTAAAAATACTTAAACATGCTTAAATTCATATGTTTAATCAATTTCATAGTTTATAACATATTGCTATGATTTCCCATTCTTTAACACCCTAAAAATCGATGCTTTGATAATTAAAAATCCAATTTAAACATAATAATCAAATTGGAATTTTTATCTTTAAATACATAATCTATATAATCATAGATTCATCATTAAAACAGTAAATTAAAGCTTCTAAACATAATTAGTACCACAATAAATCATAAAAACATAATCTTTAATCAAAAATTGTGAAGGAAGAAAAGTAATCAAACCAATACAAGAAGGAAGAACCATAAAGCGTCGCCCGTGAAGTGACAACAGCAGTGACGACAACACGCTGGTCGGCGGTGGTGATGGTGTGAAGTGGGGGATTTCTTTTTGAGGAAGAAAGTGTTTCTTAGAAGAGAACAAAAGAGGAAAAAAGAAAAAAAAATTGTGAAGGAGGGAGAAAGAAGGTTGGCGCCGATTTTTTTGTGAGAGAGGGAGGAGAGAGAAAATTTATGTTGAACCCTAGTTTTGATGATGACAAGGAACAAAGATGCAAACTAAGTATTGGACTAACAAGTTGTTTAAGTGAGTGAAGTTCAACGTATTAATGAAAGGAACAAAGAGAATACTAAGTCAAGGAAGAAATCAAGTTTGGATTTTGAAGGCTAAGTAAAGATGTTTCAATGTTTGGTACTGGAGCAGCATTGGAGCAAGAAGACTAAAACGAGGTTGTTTGTTTCTAGTTCCATTGTAAAGGAACATATGGAAGAATGGTAAGGAACTATGGCAATGTAGAATGAGAATGATCGTTTGTTCCTTTGTAAGGAATAGACGGAACTGGCATTGAATTTATAAGTTAAATTAAAGGAACTAACAATTAAAAGGAACTAGACTTAGGATGAAGCATTACAATGGCACACTATTTTCAGTTGAATAAATTATGCGTAGATCCTAGGTAACCGTTTTTATTTAAGGAAAAATATGATTTTAAGGAAAAGATTTTATTTTTCCAAAGATAATAAAAATTCTTTTTGGTCTTTAAGGAAATATTTCAAAGATAATATTTTTGGTAAAAGGATTTTATTTCGGTTTTAATAATTAAATTTTTTTAATTAAACCAAAATTTCAAAAGAATGCTTAAAGTGGTTGCTAACATTAAGGAGCGGTAACTTAATTCTCTCCCATGTTTAATAGTGATCATGGAGATCATGAGATGATTAAGGAGCATGTTCCTCCGGGTAAGGAACATCATGGGATAATGGTTCTACCACTATTACATATTTTAATCCCATGTTCTAAGTTATTACCACTATAAATACTAATGTTTAATGAAGTTCCATTAAGCGTCTGACTAAGATATTTAGTGAGTTTAACTAAGTAAGTGTCAGTGCCTTTATTATCTCATAAAAGTCATTTGTTCTTTGCCTTCTTACTCTAATTCCACTAAGTTTATTTGATCAATTGTATTTTGGTTTTTGGGGTAAGGGACTTTGAGTGAAGTTTGTAGAGAGAAGCTTTGAGTAAAGCAGTAAAGTGAGAAAACTTCGAGTGAAGTTGAGAGGAACTTGTTAAGGGAACAGTGTTCAGGAACTTGAGTTTAGGAATCAAGGTGTGGCTCGTGATAGAATTAGGTTGTAACAAAGTTGTTTGGCCTAATTGTGAAAGAGTTGAGTTTAAAATCCCTAGTGGTCGAGGTTGTTTTCTTTTTGGGCCAAGAAGTTTTTTTCGTAAAAATCCCTTGTGTTCCTTTAGCTTTCTTTGTTTAAGTTTAAAATATCACAAAAAAGTTACGTTTATTTCTACACATATAATTTACCCCCCTATTGTATTGTTCCTAGTGAAATAACAATTGGTATAAGAGTTAGAACTCACAAAAGATAGGAAACCCTATTGAGAAAAAGATCCAAGGAACAATGAATACCACCGAGAAACTTGAGTAAGGTTACTCCACGCAAGGGCCTCCCATGTTCAATGGGAAGTTCTTTTCCGACTGGAAGAACCGAATGGAGATATTCATCGAGGCTGAAAACAACCAGGTATAGAGAGTCATTGAAGTTGGTGATTTCGAGGATACAACCACTAATGACAAAAATGAGGTAATTCTAAAACCCTTCTCTGAATATGACAAAGCGATTTTAAAAAATGGAAGTAAATGCAATAGCTGTTAAATTGATGCATTGTGGACTTGGACCCCATGAACACAATAAGATCATGGGATGCAAATCCGCAAAGCAAATATTGGATTTTCTCTGAATATGACTAAACTTGATTTACTAATGAATCAATATCAATTGTTCTCCATGAAGACTAAGGAAAACATACAAGAGATGTTTACTCGTTTTACTAACATTATTAATGAGTTAGCTTCTCTTGGAAAGTTCATTTCATCAAAGGAACAGGTTCGAAAAGTTCTTAGGAGTCTTCCTAAGGATAGATGGATGGCTGAGGTCACTACTTTACAAGAAACAAAAGACTTCACTAAGTTCAACTTGGACCAGCTTGCTGGGTCACTTATCACTCATGAGCTTCTCCTTGATACTGAGTATGGTGAAAGCTCCAAGTCAATTTCCCTCAAAGCAGATGATGGAGATGACTGGACTCAGAAGAAGAGAAGAACTCTCATGGTTCGAAAATTTCGAAAGATGTATAGGAACATGAAGAACGGGAACTTCAAAGGTAAAACTAAAAAGTTTTCTAACAAAGCTGCTTGTCATAAATGTGGTAGTACAGATCACTTCATCAAGGAATGTCCACTTTGGGAAAATGATAAAACCAAAGAAAGGAACAAGGAACGTTTGCTGAAAGGAACAAGGAACTACACCTTTTAAGGCGAACGTTCAAAGCAATGATATGCTGCTTGGGGAGATTCAGAGACGGAAGAGGAAGAAGAACAACAAACTGAAGAAACTGCAAATCTTTGCCTCATGGCAAACATTGATGAAAAAGAAGATGAAGAAAATGTTGAGGTAAGCCAACATGGACTTGAATCAGACTTAGATTGCAAAACTAGGCCTGAAATTTATGATCTTCTTTATGATGCAATTCTTGAATGTAGAGATGAACGTGAAAAACGTGAACAAACTGAACAAGCTCTTAAAGTTTAAAAAGAACATATAAAATGGCTTAAGAAAATGAGATCGGATGTTGAAACTAGTCTTTGATTTGTTTGATAAAATTTAAAAATCAAGGAATCTTATGAGAGTGTGAAGAATGAAAATTATCTAATTAATTTAGAAATTTCACACTTAAAGAAATTTGTCCCTATTCTAAGTTCCTTTGATATTAGATCAACCCCTTTGAAAGGATACAATCTGAGATCGAAAATTTGAATAAAGAGAAAATGTTTTAAAGGAACATATCTGTAATCTTAAGAAGGAACTCGTTGTTGCAAGGAACAGAGGCAAAATGATGGCTTTCCTAATGGATTGAAGACCACATAAAAAAGAAAAGAAGGTCTTGGTTTTGAAAACTACAAGAAAAGGAACAAGAACAAGAAATATGTTGACCTACCTAGTGATAAATTTTGATGTATTGGAAAGTAGGTCATTACATAAATCAATGTCAACTAAAACTGAAAGATTGGCAAAAATGTGAAGATAGTAACAGAAATGGGTTGTCAAATCAATCCTAGTCAAGAACAGAACCCACGAAACAAGGGGTTCCTACAACTAACAACTAGTTGATTTTTGCAGGTTGGAGTGAGGGGGAACAACATGGTATCTTGATAGTGGTTGTTCTAAGCATATGACAGAGACAAATCTATGTTTCTCCCACTCTCAACCTATGAAGGTGGAAGTGTGACGTTTGGTGACAATAAGAAAGGTAACGTAGTTTCCATGGGTAAGGTTGGTAAGTCACCATCACATTCCATGAAAATGTATTTTTAGTTGAAGGTTTAAAACACAATCTATTAATTATATCCCAATTCCGTGATAAGGGAAATGTTGTCAAATTTAATAATGAAAAGTGCTTGATCATTAACATTAAATCGAAGAAGGTCATCTTGGAAGGAATAAGGAAAGGAAATACATATATTGTGGATCTTGATCTTATTCCTGAAAACAATCTGACATGTCTTAGTGTTATTGAAGATGATCCACTCCTATGGCATAAGCGTCTCGGACATGCTAGCTTTTCATTACTTGACAAACTTCGATCAAAAGATCTAGTCTTGGTAGTACCATCTATAAAATTTCATATTGATCACGTTTGTGATGCATGTGCCAGAAAAAAGCATATTAGATTCTCTTTTAAATCTAAAACTGTTTTGAGCACCACAAAACCATTAGAATTAATTCATATGGATTTGTGTGGCCCTATAAGAATTCAAATTAGAAGTGGAAAGAGGTATTTATTAGTTATTGTTGATGATTACTCTAGGTATTTTTGGGTTATATTTCTCTCTAGTAAGGATGAGACTTATGATGAGTTCCTTGTCTTTGCTAAAAGAGTTCAACATTTGAGCTGTCATAAATAATGCATATTAGATCATCATGGTAAAGAATTTGAAAATTATAAATTTGATGACTTAAGCAGAGACATGGCCTGGATATAATTTTTGAACACCACAAACAAAATGGGGTTGTAGAAAGAAAAATAGAACTTTGGAAGAAATGGCTAGACCGCTAATTGCTAGTGAACTTCCAAGGAACTTTTGGGCGAAGTGTTAATACTGCTTGTCGCATAATAAATCATGCCATGATGAGACCTATCATTAATAAAACTCATGAGATTTATTTTGGAAAGAAACCCAATATCACTCATTTCAGAACATTTGGTTGCAAATTTTTTGTTCATAGCAATGGGAAAGATAATCTTGGGAAATTTGATGCTAGGACTGATGAAGCAATATTCTTAGGATATTCATCACATAGTAAGGCTTCTAGAGTTTATAATAAAAGAACTATGTGTGTTGAAGAAAGTGTCCACATAATTTTTGATGAATCTGACAAATTTAATCCAAGCAAACAGGTTCATGACTTTAAGATTGGCTTGGTACAACCAAATGAGAAAGATAAATATTTAATTGAGGAAGAAGAAATAAAAGAAGAAAGGAACGAAGAAAATGAAAACATTCATAAGAATGATGTTCCTGTTCCTGAAGATGGAGTTGTTCATGTTCCTGAAGTTGAAGGAACTGAGTCAATCATTGCTAAAAGAGGAACAACTGATCAAAGCTCCTCATCCACTCAAGGAACTAAAGAGGAACAACCTGTTCCTATGAAGGAGTTTCAACCAGAACCTTGGAGACATCAAAAATCACATCCAGTGGAACTCATAATAAGTGACATATCCAAAGGTATGCAAACTAGATCTCAGTTAAGGAATTTTTGTGCATTTCATGCGTTCTTATCAATGATAGAACCACGAAATCATGAAGAAGCCCTAACTGATTCTAATTGGATCATTGCTATGCAAGCTGAATTAAATGAGTTCGAAAGAAACAAGGTATGTCATCTAGTTCCTTTATCTAAACAACAAAAAGTCATTGACTTAAAATGAGTGCTTAAAAAAACATAATGAAATGGAACAATTGTAGGAACAAAGCTAGCTTGTAGTAAAAGGTTAAATCAACAAGAAGGAATTGACTATGAAGAAACCTTTGCTCCTGTTGCTAGACTAGAAGCCATTAGAATTCTAATTGCATTTGCTGCTTATATGGGATTTAAATTATATCAAATGGATGTTAAGTGTGCATTTCTAAATGGCTATTTAAATGAAGATGTATATGTTGAACAACCCCCTGGATTTGAAAACAATGATTTCCCAAACCATGTCTACAAGCTTGACAAGGCTATTTATGCGTTAAAGCAAGTGCCTAGGTCATGGTATGAGAGAAAACAACTTTAAGAGGAAAGGTGGATGAAACCTTGTTTCTAAAATCGAAAGGAACTGATATACTGCTTATTCAAATATATGTTGATGACATTATCTTCGGAGCAACAAATGAAACATTATGCATAGAATTCTCAAATCTCATGAGTAATGAATTTGAAATGAGTATGATGGGTGAGTTAAATTTCTTTCTTGGGTTACAATTAAGCAAACTGAAAAAGGAATAATTATTCACCAACAAAAATACATAAAGGAACTGCTAAAGAAATATGGCCTGAAAACTCAAAATAAATCACACTCCTATGGGAACTTCAACTAGATTAGATGAAGATTCATAGGAACAAGTTTGATCAAACAAATATAGAGGCATGATTGTTTCACTTTTGTATATGACTGCTAGTCGTCCAGACATAGCTTTTAGTGTTGGTTTGTGTGCTAGATTTCAAGCAAATCCCAACGAATCTCATCGAACTTTCGTGAAGAGAATTCTTATATATCTTAAAGGAACAGATGATCTTGGATCTATACCAAGAAGTGATCATTTGAGTTAAGAGGATATGCTGATGCTAATTATGCTGAGGATCTTGTAAATAGGAAAAGCACCTCAGGTATGGTTCAATTTCTTAGTCATAGTTTAGTTTCTTGGAGCACCAAGAAACAAAACACAGTTGCTTTATCCACTGCTGAAGCAGAATATGTAGCTGCTGCTGCATGTTGCTCTCAAATGCTTTGGATAAAACAACAACTTTGTGACTATGGAATAAACTTTAATTGTGTTCCTATTTATTGTGATAATACTAGTGCCATTAGTATTTCAAAAGATCCAGTGCATCATTCAAGAGTTAAGCATATACATATCAGACATCACTTTCTAAAAGAAAATGTGGAAAAAGGTTTGATTAAACTTGAGTTTTGTCAAACTAAAAATCAAATTGCTGATATACTAACTAAGCTTCTACAAAGAGATAGGTATGAAAAATAATAAGGCTTGAGTTAGGTTTAATAAAACTTAAGTAATTGTTCCTATTCCAATCCCCTGTGTCTGAATTGATTTTCTTACTCTATGTGAATTAAGTATGTTGATGATTGCCTAAGACCATTGCAGATGAAGATGTTAAAAACATGAACCTGGATACAAAGGAATAAAACAACTCACAAGTGTGACATAATACTCCCCTTATTGTTCCAAGTTAAAGAAACATGCATGGTATGAAGAATGTTGATATTTAACATAGTTGTTCCTATAGCACAAGTTCCTTAGATTTATTTTCTTTCCAAAAATTAAAAATCCATAAAAATCAAAAAATCCGAAAATCTCAAAAAATAGGAATCAATTTAATCAAGTCATGATTCTCTTATTTTTTTTTTATCTTTTATTTTGTTTTATCCTTTAATTTTCACGCGTGTAACTCCTCATTTACTGTTACATGCATCTTCTTCTTTTTCCTTCCATCCAAAACCGTGTTCCTTAGTCGCTTGAACTTCACCATTATTCATCTCCTTCACACCACTTCACACACAATAAAACCACGAATACTTCTCCCCAAATGGCAAAAACCTCACTCAATTCACCTTTTTCAAACACAAAAACTCCCAAACCTCTCAAATGGAAAACCCCTTTTCTCCATCCAAAACCCTAGAAATCGAAAAATCTCAAGAAACAACAATGGGGTAGAAGAGCAAAAAATTGGAGTCACCTAGAGAAGTATGAGAAGAAGAAAACTAATTTGGAAAGATGATGAAGAAGAATCCCCGGAACAAGTTAAGGGGGAAGAAGAAGCTACACCTGTTCCTTCCAAAGGAACTGTTGCTTCTTCCTCCAAGAAACTAATGGAAATACATGAATCAAGGTATGTCTTAGGATTTTGTGTTGATTTGGAGTGGGCCAAGAAAGTAAAATTCAATGAATTAACCGACATACTAAAGGAACAGGGTATGGAATACCTGTTTGAAACCGCATTTAACAATGCCTTAGTTCCTTTAGCTATGGATGAATTTTGTGCAAATTTCATCAACACTGATGGAATATGTACTACTAAAGTTAGGGGGAAGAAAATAAAATTTTCTCAAGAAACGTTAGCAAAAATATGGGAAGTTCCTTGCAAAGGAACTGATTTGTATTTTAAGAGAAGGAAACTGTCCCTTTCCCAATTTTCCCCAAGACAAGTTTGTTGAATCTTTTGGAAGAATTGCGGGCCAAAACAAAATAAACCACAATCTTCTTTCACCCGTTGACAAAAATCTGTTTAATCTTTTTTGGAGAGAACTCATTCCTCGAACTGAGAAGAGGAATGAGGTTGGTCTCTTATATATGTGTAACATGTTCTGCCTTGATCATCACATTCAAATAAACTTCCCTTCTCTCTTCATCCAACATCTCACGCATTTTATTAAAAATCATTGTGTCGTTGGCTATGGTGCATTGATCACTTCTCTTCTTTCTCACTTTAAAGTAAAGACTACTAGTTGGCCTATCTTGGGAATAAAACAAGGTAATATTTTAAATGAAAAGACTTTGCATGGTTTAGATCTATCTATGCAAGAGGGAGTGTTAACTCAAGGGAGGGTTGCTAGTAGTTCCTCTCGCAAGAGAAAACTTCCTAGGGTAGTGGAAGTTATACTGGAGAAACAAGTTCCTGCCCCCACGGAACCAAAGGAACATAAACAAGAGGCGCAAAACTGTTGCTAAAAAGCCTACCCTTCCTGTTCCTAAAAGAGTTAGACAAAACACTAGATTCAAAATTGCTCAAACTGTTCCTGTTCCTTCAGATAAGGACTCTTTTTTAGTCCTATCTCATGCAGAGGAACAGGATCATAACTCACCTAAGGAACCAACTCCTCCACCTTAACCAAAAATACTAGTGCCCCTCACCAACATCTCTTCCATCTCTCCCTCATCCTTCTCTGTTCCTTCCAGCTTTGAACAATTAACGGTTGAGATGAATGAAACAAATCCTTTTGCCTCTACCTCTACTGGCCTTCCACCATCACCACCTTTTCTTCCTTCCATTCCACATCCCCGTATGTTTCTCTTCCAGGAATAGTTGGTCCTTCACAAGAAACCACCTTAGTTCCTCCACCTAAACCATCTTCTGCCTCTGGCTTTAAGGGACAAGAACAAGTTCCTTCAGATGAGTGTGGTTGGGTTAACGAAGTATGTCTTCCTGTTCAACATATGATTAAGTTATACAATCACCTTCACTGGACTTTAGATGCTAAAACGGATAAGATGATGGGTTTAATGAAAGTTCTTGGTGGTACCGTGATTGAACAACAGAAGACCATGGAGACGATGGCCCAAGCCATTAACAGTTTGAAGCAGCAACTTGATGGGAAACACGGAGAGGTGATGAAGAAGTTGGAAGATGTGGTTGAGGAAGAAGTTGTTGAGGAAACCATTCCCCTTCCCTTCCTAATGTCTAGTTCTTGTTTCTCTTCAAGGAACAAGACTTCTTAACTTTTGTTTCTTTTATTTTGTTTCTTTTTCACTTTAAAGGACCAAGTGCTATAAATCAATGACTTTTGCTATATGTGTCTTCGTTAGTTTGTGACTTACATGCATAATTTCTTACTTGGAATGGCTAGTATTATGTGATTGATGTTTGAGCTAGTCTACCCTTTGAAAATCCTAACTTAACCATGTTTATGGTGCTTGTTAATGGTCTCAAGGTATTGATTCGTATTCATGAAATCACCAAGAGTTTAATTTTTTTTTACGATGAAAAAGGGGGAAAAGATTACGGAACAAACTAAAAAGTTAATAAAAGTTTATAAAATCATAAACAAGTAAATGAAAAATCAAAAAAAAAAAAAAAACCAGAGGTAAATGAAAAATCAAAATTAAGATCCTTAATCCCGTCTTTATTATCTTTTATTATTTTATCTTTTTCATTCTCTTATGTTATTTGTTATTTCCTTAGTTTGTACCTTTGTTGTCATCATCAAAAAGGGGGAAATTGTTGAACCCTATTTTTGATGATAACAAAGGAACAAATATGCAAACTAAGTAATGGACTTACAAGTTATTTAAGTGAGTGAATTTCAAGGTATCAATGAATGAACAAAGAGAATACTGAGTCAAGGTAGAAATCAAGTTTGGATTTCGAAGGCTATGTAAAGATGTTTCAATATTTAGTATTGGAGCAGCATTGGAGCAAGAAGACTAAAACGCGGCTTTTTGTTTCTAGTTCCATTGTAAAGGAACAAGTGAGAATGGTATGAAACTATGACAATTAAGAATGAGAATGATCGTTTGTTCCTTCGTAAGGAACAGACGAACTGGCGTTGAACTTATAAGTTAAAGGAACTAACAATTAAAAGGAACTAGACTTAGGATGAAGCATTACAACGGTACACTATTGTCAGTTGAGTAAATTATGCCTAGATTCTAGATAATCGTTTTTGTTTAAGGAAAAATATGATTTTAAGGAAAATCTTTTTAAGGAAAAGATTTTATTTTTCCAAAGATAATAAAAATTCTTTTCGGTTTTTAAGGAAATATTTTAAAGATAATATTTTTGGTAAAAGAATTTTATGTCGGTTTTAAAAATTAAAATGCTTTTAATCTAAACCAGATTTTCAAATTAATGCTTAAAGTGTATGCTAAAATTATAGAGTAGTAACTTAAATATGTCCCACGTTTAACAGTGATCATGGAGATCATGGGATGATTAAGGAACATGTTCTTCCGGGTAAGGAACATCATGGGATAATGGTTCTACCACTATTACATCTTTTAATCCCACGTTCTAAGTTATTACCACTATAAATACTAATGTCGAATGAAGTTCCATTAAGCGTCTAACTAGGAGATTTAGTGAGTTTAACTAAGTAAGTGTCATTGCCTTCATTCTCTCATGAAAGCCATTTTTGCTTTGCCTTCTTACTCTAATTCCACTAAGTTTATTTGATCAATTGTATTTTAGTTTTTGGGATAAGGGGACTTTGAGTGAAGTTCTGTAAGAGAGAAGCTTTGACTAAAGCGAGTTAAAGTGAGAAAACTTCGAGTGAGTTGAGAGGAACAACTGTTAAAGGAACAGTTGTTCAGGAACTTGAGTTTAGGAACTCAAGGTGTGGCTCGTGAGTAGATTTAGGTTGTAACAAAGTTGTTTGGTCTAATTAGTGAAAGAGTTGAGTTTAAAATCCCTAGTGGTCGAGGTTGTTTCTTCTTGTTGGCCCAAGAAGTTTTTCCTCGTAAAAATCCTTTGTGTTCCTTTAACTTGTTTCTTTGTTTAAGTTTAATATTCCGCAAAAATTTACATCTATTTCTACACATACAGTTCACCCCCCGCCCTGTATTGTTCCTAGTGAAATAGCAATTTATATGTATGTGTTCTTTTTGGGCTTAGAAAATGACAATTGGGTTTTAAGTAGAGTTGAATGATGAACAGGATTGATGAATAAAACTCCTAATATCACTGTAAGTCCCTTTACCTAGTCCAATTAGTATTTGGATTCTTCAAGCCCATTTAAAATTCTTTTTCAAATACAAAAAGTATTTTAAATGTTTTTCAAAACATGCCTTAACATAATATTTTAACTTTATTAAATCCTTAAAATAATTCTTTTCACTTTCAAAATAGTAAACCTTTAAAGAAATAAATTATTTTAAACAATTATATTTTTAAAATATATATATATATATATATATATATATATATATATATATATATATATATATATATTTAAAATATAGTTATAAAATCCATAAATTTACGGGACATTACAGTTTACCCTTCTTAAAAGAAGTTTCGTCCCGAAAATTGACACAAAGCTCCCATATTTTGAAAAATACGATCTAAATTTTTATTTGAAAAATATTTGTACTACTCATGTGCACACTTTAACAACTTTAAAACTCACTTAGGTTACTCTTGAACACATTTTTCTATGGAGAATCTATTTATTTTGCACCAACATGTGCAAATCGCGAAAATAAGCATAAAAATGCATACAATTCTCATAAAATAAGTAAAAAGTGCGAAATTCTATTGCATTATACCCCCTTAAATTAAAGAAAACGAGTTACGGCCTCGTTACTCACCTCAAGGAGCAATACTGGATATTTATTCATGTCATCTTCGGCTTCCCACGTCGCCTCTTCAGACTCGTGGTTAGACCAAAGTACTTTCACGATATGGACATCCTTATTGCGTGTACTACACACCTTTCTGTCAAGAATCTTCACAGGTCTAATAACCTCATATGTGAGGCTACTATCAATCTATATCCTCTCAGGCTCCAGAACATGACGCTCATCAGGGATATAACGCTTGAGTTAGTGATATGAATGTGTATGTACTTTAGTCGAGTTTTATGGAAATCAAAGAATCTTGAAAGAAAGACTGGATCTTTAGGGTTTTCTTTAAGTATTAAGGATAGAACAATTCGATCAAACACAAAGTAATTCACGAATTGGGTCTTGATTCACTCTCAAACACAAAGTAATTAAGCAATCAATCTTAAATCTCAAACACAAAGTAATTGATTCAAGGTTTGGAAATCACAAAGAAGTCCGAAAATTTTCACAAAGAAAATTAAAACTCTAATCTCATAAATCTGTTAATTATTCGACTACTTGACTCCATATTTATACTACTTTAATTACCCTAATCCTAGTAGGAAAACAAATATCCTACTCCTACTAGTAGACATAAACCAACTCCTAATAGGCTTAGGACAAGTCCCTAAGTCCTAGACTCCCTAGACTCCTTGAATCATGTAAAATCCATCGTTTTAAGAACGTAGGCAAAACCATGATTCCTAATACAACTATAACTAGGAAAGCAATAAAGATATGAGTCCTAACAGAACTAGGACACTATGTATCAACTAGGATTCTTGGACAGTGGCTGGCTCAGTGGTTGGTGGCACTGTCTTGCGAACTTGATGCTCCTCATACGCATCATACTCCCCCTCTTAAGAAGAACTTGCCCTCAAGTTCCATCTATGCATGGGACCAAATCACAAACATTAAGTGAAACACAACATCCCTTGCCAAGTAGCACTTGATATGTGTCGAAATTCTCATGATGCACAATTTGGAAGGGTCCTTCATCCACCGGTTCTTCCTTCCCCTTTGAGTCGTAATATAGCTTTTGGGCAGCGAGGGAAAGCCATACATGATCCCCAACACTAAATGGTGCCTTTCGACGAAGTTGTAGTAGATGGTCTTGCTTTCTAACCTTTCTCTCCTTCTTTGTCATCTCTTTTGAATCAACAGTAGAAATGAAGCACGAACTAGTTGGTGAGGAAGTACTACTCAACCCTTTTCCCTTAACTTTAGTAGCACCCGAAAGCTTTGGAGGTAATGGAGCCAAGTGAATCTTCTTGTTCCCCACTCGCACAGTATAAACATTGCTTTCACCTTCATGACTAACCTTGCGATCAAATTGCCATGGCCTACCAAGGAGTATATGTGAAGCACTCATTGGCAGTATATCACACCATAGTTCATCCGAATAGCCACCAATACAGAAAGCAACTAGTGCTTGCCTTTTCACACTTAAACCTGCCGTATCATTCAACCACTTAATCTTGTAAGGACATGGATGTTCCCTTGTAGGCAATTGCAACTTATCTACCATAACAGATGAAGTATATTTGCACACGAGCCACTATCAATGATCATATCACATGTCTTATCCTTCACCCTACATCTCGTATGAAACAAATTTTCCCTTTGTTCTCGATTTGGTGAAGACTCAACATGCAGCACTCTCCTAATTACTCCCAAAATTTATATCATCTTCAGGATATGCGTTCTCCTCTTCTTCATCTTCTAAAGGTGTCAACTCTCCCTGTTCTTCTAAGGCAGTAGCTTCATTGTATTGGATGATAGTCAAGGTGTGTCTATTGGGACACTCACTCGCAATATGTCCTCTTCCTCGGCACTTATAACACAATCTCTTGTCTAAGTACTCTTGTTTAGGCAAAAACACCTTTGGTTTATCTCCATTCTTCTTTTCTATATTTGAATTAGAATTACCCTTGAAATTGCTCCCTTGAGAACCCTCCTCAAACCCATATTGCTGTGAACTTTGAAACGATTTATAAGTATGCTTGGGCTTCTCGTCCTTCACTTGTTTCTCATACTTTTCTACTAGTTTGCAAGCTTCATCAAAAGTGAAAAATTGAGAAGTATCGACCTTTGCAGCAATGTTCTTAGCAAGCCCCTTGATATATCTAGCATTTTCAACTCCTCTCGTTCTTGCATGTTACAAATCATAGAAAGTTTTTCGAATTCCCTAGTGTATTCAGCAACACTAAGGTTGTCTTGCATTAAACAAGTGAGCTTAATGTATTGGTCTTGTTCATAAGACCTAGGTAAGAACCGTTTCTTCATCGTTCTCTTCAAGTCCTCCCATGAAGTGAGTCTTTGATCTTCCCTTCGAAGTTCCATAACCAAACTCTCAAACCATAAAGAAGCATACTTTGTGAGTTTTAAGGTAGCCACCTTGAACCTTTTTTGATCATCATACTCCTTGTAGTCAAAAACTCGATCAAGCCTTCTAACCCAATCTTGGAAAATTTCTGGATCAACATCTCCACTAAACTCCGGCAAATCAAGTTTCAAACTTCGATCTTCTTCATAAACCCTATTTCTCATACTTGGTTGTCTAACCGAATGCTTTGATTGATCATCATGATCAGATTCATACAAAACATCATTCGGATCCTTCCTCCGACGCACCATGTTTGCAAGGATAGTGATTCTTTGATCAGCTTGTTGCTGACGCTCTTCTTGCTCTTGATTGCTCTTAGTAAGTTCATCAAAACGAGCATCAATCTTAGCAAAATTAGCATTGATATCACGTAGAGTCTTAGCCCAATCTTCTCCACCTGCCATCTCGATCCCCGCAAGAAATATGCAGCAAGAAATTGAAGGAAAGCAAATAACAGCCCCGTAAACTTGCTCCCCAAGGAAAATATCACAGGCATATCAAAATAACTCCAAATTCAATGAAATTATGTCAAGATCTAGCCCAATATGTTTTTAGCACTCGACCAAAATTTCACTCAAAAACTCCAAGTATATCAACCACAACAACCGATTTATCACAACCGTGCCAGATTCAATCGAAAACAGACCAATGAACAAAAACCGTCCCGAAACTATACGAAACAATCTTCAATTCCCACGAAATTTTAGGACAGTAAACTAGACATGTAGTAGTCCAGTTTAGGCTTAAGAATCACCAAAAAATTCGTTTCCAACTAGGAGAACGAAAATAAACAAAATGCACCTCTAGACTGTTTGAATCTGGATGAACAAACTGCAAGTTTTTTTGAATTTTTTTCGACCAGCTCTGATACCACTTTGATATGAATGTGTATGTACTTTAGTAGAGTTTTATGGAAATCAAAGAATCTTGAAAGAAAGACTGGATCTTTAGGGTTTTTTTTAAGTATTAAGGATAGAACAATTCGATCAAACACAAAGTAATTCACGAATTGGGTCTTGATTCACTCTCAAACACAAAGTAATTAAGCAATCAATCTTAAATCTCAAACACAAAGTAATTGATTCAAGGTTTGGAAATCACAAAGAAGTCCGAAAATTTTCACAAAGAAAATTAAAACTCTAATCTCATAAATCTGTTAATTATTCGACTACATGACTCCATATTTATACTACTTTAATTACCCTAATCCTAGTAGGAAAACAAATATCCTACTCCTACTAGTAGACATAAACCAACTCCTAATAGGCTTAGGACAAGTCCCTAAGTCCTAGACTCCCTAGACTCCTTGAATCATGTAAAATCCATCGTTTTAAGAACGTAGGCAAAACCATGATTCCTAATACAACTATAACTAGGAAAGCAATAAAGATATGAGTCCTAACAGAACTAGGACACTATGTATGAATCCTAACAGAACTAGGATTCTTGGACAGTGGCTGGCTCAGTGGCTGGTGGCACTGTCTTGCGAACTTGATGCTCCTCATACGCATCAGTTAGGAAATGTAGAACACATCATCATCTTCTCAAACTCCATTGGCAATGCCAACCTATAGGCTACTTTTCCAATTCTCTCCAGAATCTCATATGAGCCTACATATTTGGCACTTAACTTGCTCTTTTTTCCCAAATCTCATGAAGCCCTTAGTTGGTGATACTTTCAAAAATACTTTATTACCTACTGCGAACTCATCTTCTTATCGTTTTAAGTCGGCATAACTCTTTTGCCTATCTTGAGTTGCTTCAATTCTAGCTTGAATCAATTTGACATTTTTGACAGTTTCCTCAATAAACTCTGTCTCCAAGACTATATTCTCACTATAGTCATTCCAATAAATGGGACTTCTACACTTTCATCCATATAGTACCTCAAAAGGTTCCATCTTAACGCTCGCATAATAGCTATTGTTATAGGAAAATTCGAGCAGGTCTAATTGGTCCTACCAACTACCTTGGAAATCAATAATGCACGCTCTCTACATATCCTCCATGATTTGGTTAGTCCTCTCAGTTTGACCATCAGTCGCAAGGTGAAAGGTTGTACTCATCTTTAATGTTGTCCCAAGATTTAGTTGGACCTTTTTCCAAAATTTCGAGAGGAATCTCGAATCACGATCACAAATAATATCCCTTGGAACCCCATGCAGTGGCACTACATGACTAATGTACGTCTTTGCAAGTTGCTTCTTTTTTCATGTCTCCTCAACAGGTATGAACACGCGAACTTCGTCACTCGATCCACAATAACCCAAATGGTATCATTGCCACTCCTTGTCCTAGAAAAAGCAGTCACAAAATCCATAGAAATAAAATGCCACTTTCATCCATCAGGAACCTCTAAGGATTGAACCTTCACCATGGGTTTCTTATGATCTATCTTCACTTTCTGACAGGTTAGGCACTTAGACACATATTCGGCTACCTCACACTTCATGTTTGGCCACCAATAGACACCCTTAAGGTATTTATACAATTTGTCACCCCCAGGGTGCACAGAATATGAAGTGTTATTGTAATAGCCTATATTTTAAGCAGGTTTGATAACGACTTTATAAATGAGATTTGATAAGTATAATAGCTTATATTTTCAGACACGTTTTAGTCAAAGTTAGCTATGTTCATATTAGTAAAGAAATTACTTTGAGAATTATTTTTTTATCGTCTAAAGTAAGTTCCAAACAAAATAAGTTAGTATGGATTTATATAATAGAGATATTGAGTTAAGGATTTCAAGCTTTGAAATAAAGAGAAACCCATTTTTAATTACAATTTATCTCTCCTTGATCATCTACTTAGATGCTAAAATCACTCTCTCTTCTTCATAACTTCTCAATCAAGTCCAAAGTGTATTTTCCCATAATCAATGTTCTCTTCAATATTTCAGTTTAATTCCCAAGTGTTGAGAATTGGGAGAAACCCAAAAAAAATATAAACCCCAAACAATAATTTTCTCTCTCCTCTGATTTTATACCCGTACTGTGCATGCTCAATTTCTCATTTTGAATTCGGAATTTGCCAAACTTATTGAATCAAAGTTGTAGATCTCGAAAATTATTGAACTTAGACCCAAAAATCACTTGATTTGGAGTGGGAGCTATGAGTTATGGTCTTTGTAAGTTTGGTATTCCTATCTTAATTTCTCTCTCCTCTGTTTTTATTCCGACAATCTGTTGCCCCAATTATCTACAACATGCAATCCAATTTTGCTCTTTGTTGCTGAATCAAAGTTGTATATAACTTCGAGCTGATGAATTTCGGCACAAAAATCACTTGATTTGGAGTTCGGAGCTATGAGTTATGGTCTTTGTAAGTTTGGTGTTCCTATCTTCATTTCTCTCTCCTCTGTTTTTATTCCAACAATCTGTTTCCTCAATTATCTACAACATAAAATCCAATTTTGCTCTTTGTTGCTGAATCAAAGTTGTAGATCACTTCGAGCTAATGAATTTGAGCACAAAAATCGCTCAATTCGGAGTTCGGAGCTATGAGTTACGCTCACACAAGTTCAGCACTGCTGTTTACTTGTGTTGCGCTGCGTCGTGGTTGGCTTGTTTGCCCATGTTGTCATTGCTAACTTGTTGCCTTGTTGCTGCCATTGTTGGTATTCCTTTCCATATGAAGGTATAAGCTAATTTTTCTTAATTCTCATCTCCTTTGATTCCAATTCAAGTGTGGTGCAATTGGATTTTATATTCTGATTTTAGAAATAAACTTGGTTCTCAATTGTTATTGATTAGAAATATAGTTATGATAAGAGTTGTTAAACTTAAAGATTGAATATTTTATCTTTCTTATTGGATTGAAGCTTCTAATATGAATAAGCCTTAAGTAAGTTTATAAAAATGATTTTTATAAATTATGTTGTTTGATAATACTCTTGAAATCAGAATGATGTTAATTAGAGATGAATTGATGTTGTGAGTTGGATTAGTAGAATGGGTTGTATATAAGAGTTGTGGTGGTTAGTTCATGGAAGAGCTTAGAAAGTATGAGTAATTCAATTTGTTTATCTAAATTGTTGTGAGGATGGTTAATGATTGTTGTTATTGTTTTGAGGTCGTTGTTGGAGTATGTATATGGAGATAATTATGAAGTTCGAGCTATAGTGGTTATCCAGAATGTCGAATTATTGGGAATCGTTTAAGGTACACACATGTCCTTCCACCTTTGAATCTATATTCGTGTTTTATGTGATTTCATGTGCTGAGCTTAATAAGCCTTTTAATAAATACAAAATTATTCAAAGTGTTATTCGTGTGTTTACAAGAGTTGTTAACTAATATTTGGTTTTAAGCTATGAGCGAAAGCTTATATGTGATGAGTTTTACTGGTGATATTTTTATGAAGAACTGATTGGAGGTAGTTGAATCCTTCAATAATATAGATGTGTGATATTATTAACCTACTTGTTTCCACATCGAATTTATAATAAGCTTTTATGCTTAGTAAGTTGATCTTTTATATGAAAGTAGCTATGAGAATTAAAGCAAGGATCTTTAGTATATCTAACTATATAAGTGGTTTTACAACAAGTACTTCGATTTACGAACTAAGCCGGGACGTCGACTCGATATCTTTATGAACTCGCTTTCGATTTAAACATGTAGTTATATTTGAAAGTTTCAGAGAAAAAGAAAGGAATTTTGATCAAGGATGTTGGTTAAAATTTCAGGTTTAAGACAATTGTGAAAATATTTGTATATAAGTTTTATATGGAACTTTGAAAGTATGAAAAACTCTTTATTATGGTTTGAGATTTTGATTATATATGATCATGAATTTGAAAATTATGACTTGGAGTATGAACAAATATGGATCTGTGAATTATAAATCAGAATTTTCTAGTTCTATTAATGACGGGGATATCTTTACTCCTACTTAAATTTTTATGAAGAAGTTCTCATAGGAAAAAGTCTCTCAAATTTGGGTCAATTTAATGAACATTATTTTCGATTTAAGTTTGGAAACAGTAAGTCTAGTGAAACAAGTTAAATCTTTACAGAATATCATGGATGAATTATGTTATATGGAGTTTGGAATCTAAGTTAGAATGAGTTTGCTGTGAGATGGGTACTTGTGAAGTTCTGTTTAAGAAATACAATTGTCGCTTTGAGGATATTATTAGAAGTAGTCAAATATCCAAAGATTTACTTATGACGTATAAACAAGGCCGAATGGTATCACTCGAAGATATCTCCGAAAACATATGGAGCTTGATTATATAAGAATAAAGATTTGTGATGTTGAAGAATGAAGTAATTGTTGGGAGGTTCTAACTAAGAATGAAGATGTTATGTGTTGGACGTAGATTAGATAGTTAGGGAATAGTAAATTTGGATGTGAATTTCAAAGGTCAAATATTAATTTATGAGTTAATGGATTGTTACGAGATTGTGAGTTCAGAGGATGTGTAGGATTTGAGATATGAATGTGTATCAGTGAAATAAAGGATCCAATCTTGGTGGGGTTTAGAGGAGTATCGATTAGAGAGATATAATTTACAATACTTATGTAATAAAAGATCATATCCGCAAAGGGGTCAAGTAAAAGAGTTTGGAGCATAATTTCGTCTATTGAATGAGTAAGATTATATAAATGGATTTGGGAAAGAAAAATATAAATCTAGATAATAGAGAGCATGGTAATTAAGTTATATAATGAAATACTAAGCGTATGGTGTTAAGGTAATATGAGCTTTCAGTACAAATACATGGGGACGTATGGTTGTGAATTATAAATTTGAGAAGGATGAGGACAACGAGTGAGTATTGGGAAATATGGAGTGAGATATTTTGACTTGCCATAGTAATTGTAGGTGATTTATGATAATGTAATAAGTTATATTTGGCAATGAAAGTTCATGTATTGGGAATAAGAAAACTTTAAGGGGAAAATTCATATCATGAGAATTTTGGAATGCTATAGTTTAGATGCTTAAGTTAAAGACGGAAGTCCAAGTACAAAGAGAAACTATTATGATGAAGGGAATTGCCAAAACATGTTAGAGGATACCTTATAGTCTACAAGTAACATTACATTAATCAACGAGCTTAGAATTGGGTCTCATATAGTTATCTTATAAGTCTTTAGAAACATATTTACACTTTGATTATGTTATGGGTTCGACTGCGGAGAACATTTGATTTCGAATACGTTTTATGTATATTACTTCCTTTAAAAGAATATTTGAGGTAAGTGAGTATTTGAGATTCGAGTTTGTGTTATAATAAGATTATTGAGGTTCAGGTATTTTGGATATGTTAGTTACATTTCAACTTTTTTTGTTTTATATTAATTTACGGAGAAGTTTAAGTCGTTGATACACTTTGGAATTGAGTATGCGATACGAATTAAGAAGAGTATAAGTTTTGAAAAAGATATAAGTTTGTGTTATTGAGAAATAAGCATTATGATTTGTTATTGTTTTATGGGGAAATAAACAACATTTATGGAGCGAGATGCTCAATATGTGTTATGGAGCGGTATTGTTCCTTTGAGTAGTCATGATCCAAAAGTTATTGAGGTTAAGTTTTGGAAATTCCTAATTCGAAGTACCAGCAGGAAGTTATGTTCATTTTAAGTTCAGTATTTTTGTGTAATTATTTTGACAAAAGTTCCAAATGTTCAGTTAACTCAACCCTTTTGGTAAAGTTTAAATGAGCACACTAAGTGCCTATACGACTTTTACAAGATTATTTCCTTATATCTTTACACGTAACTAATATGTGAAATTGTTGACGTAAAACAAAAGATTTCAAAAGAAGATCCAAGTCTTGCAATGATTAGCAACACAATAGTAGTGTGATTCTTTTTCCTCTTCATGGATAATATGTTGTTTTTGGAAACACGTGTGGTATTGATAAACTGTGCATTTAAACTATTTATGTAAATAAACTATGGATACAAGTGGGTAAAGGCCGATACCAAATAAGGTACGGTATGAACAACAACCCTTGGAGGATGGGTGATCTCCTTCCGAACCCTCGCTGGGTGGGTGAAGTCCAGCAGATAATAAAAATGGGACATGTCCTGGTTAAGGCTTGCAAGCATAAATATTTAAACGGTGGGGTGACGACCTCCATTAGCTTAGAGACAGTCGGCACCTTGTGTAAGGAGCCCCTCTCTATTCGTGTTTGCTTTACCCAATGAAATTAAATGCTATAGACCCAAAGGGTTTTGAATGATCTAATGGTGATCTTCATGATAAAAATTCTTACTTTAATGCGATTGTGCAAAAATAGTAATCCTGAAATTTTTAAGCAAGCACCTTACTTGTGAAGCATGTCGAATTCTAGCATGAATTGTATATGAATGGTCTTAAGCCACCAAAAATGAGGTTTTGGGATGAGCTTATGTATTCAACTGTTGTTGAAATTTGTCCTTATGGCAAAGAACTTATTATCTATAGTATATGTATGAGTACTCTTTATCGGACTTCTAGTTAAGGGTTGTGGTGTCGTAATAAAACATTTCTAACTATTTGATTTTAAGTATTTTTGAAGTTTGGGATTGTTCCACTTGAGAGTAATAAACCGCACAACTATATTTTAAGCCACTAAAAGATTTCTGGTTGGACAGTGTGTGTACTCAGTTTTTCTGATTTTGTTCTTGGAACCTGTCCTGGTGGGGGCAGGTTTCATTGTTAGTGATTTTGCAGGGTTGATGTCGGGGACTTGGAATATGATTATTGATCAAGAAGAAGATTTTTAAGTTATGAGATGGTGGACTGAGGTTAAAGTTCGATGCTTTGTTTGGAATTATTTGTAATTTGTTATTTGATTTTCAAGTTGTTATGTTGTGGGCCCCTGACCCACGATCCAGGATCGTTTTTATAGGTTTTGTTTCCGCTGTGAATAAATGTAAATTCGAGGATTGTTAAGTGTTGATTGTGTTTTGTGTATCTTAAGTGTGATTAGTTAGCAGCTCGGAAGTGCGGGCTGTTACAGTTATGCCCTTCATCCATAAGACGTCTCTTAAGGTCCTCATAGTTTTTTGATACACACTAAAGATAAGGTGCTCAGTGTTGCCTCACTTTCCCCATGATTTAGATTTTCTAGGCTCAACTTATGCATATCTCGACACAACTCCTCAGGGGACTACCAAGGCACTCACGCGATGACTCGACTTCCTACTCAAAGCATCGACAACTACATTTGCTTTCCCCTCATGATATTGGATGTCTAAATCATAGTCTTTAATCAATTCGAGTCATCTTCTCTGCCTCATATTAAGGTCTTCCGAGGTGAAAATGTACTTCAAACTCTTATGGTTGGTAAATATTTTACAGGTTGCCCCATAAAGGTAATGTCTCCAAATCGTTAATGCAAGCACTATGGCGGCTATCTAGATCGTGGGTAGGGTAATTGCCTCAGAAGGTTTTAACTAACGCGACGCATACGCTATTACCTTCCTATTCTATTGTACTACACATCCCAAATAATTATTTGAAGCATCACTATACACCTCAAATCCCTCATTCCCATCAGGCAGGGTCAAAATATGTGTGGAGGTTAAACCTTCCTTCAAAATCATAAAGGCTTTTCACACTTTTCATTCCATTCAAAATTTGACTCTTTCTTCATCAAATTGGTCATGGGCCTCACTATCTTCGAGAAATCTCTCACAAATCTCCTATAATAGCCAGTTAGACCTAAGAAACTTCTAATATCTGATACATTCTTTGGAGTTGGTCACCCACTCACAGCTTGAATCTTAGCAAGATCTACAGAGACTCCTTCCTTAGACACATAGTGACTCAAAAATGCTACTTTTTTCCAAACGGAACTCACACTTAGAGAACATCGCATATAATTGATTCTTCCTAAGCGTCTCTAAAATAATTTTTAAGTGCTCAACATGATCTACTTCGTTCCTCGAATATATTAGTATATCATCAATGAAAACCACAATGAACTTATCTCGAAACTCATTGAAAATATTATTCATTAAGTCCATACATATAGTAGGAGCATTGATTAACCCAAATGGCATTATAGTGAACTCGTAGTGACCATAACACGTCCTAAAGGCAGTCTTAAGTACATCCTTATCAGCTACCTCAACTGTTGATACCCCGAACGCAAATCAATCTTCGAGAACACACTCGCTCCATTTAACTAATCGATAGGTCATATATTCTAGGCAAAAATATACTTGTTCTTGATGATTACATTGTTTATCTCTCTATAGTTAATACACAACCCTATACTCCCATCCTTCTTCTTCATAAAAAATACAGGAGCTTCATAGGGTGATGCACTAGGCTTAATATAACCCTTATCCAGCAACTCCTGCAATTGCATCTACAACTCACTGATCTCAGGCGGTGCCATTCTATAAGGTGCTTTTGATATAGGTGCAGTTCCAAGGACTTAGTCTATGGTGAACTCAACAGCCGTAGGAGGCGGCATACCCAAAATCTCACTCGAAAATACATCCATAAACTCGTTCAAAATTGGGACATCTTCAATATTGACCCCAACTTCCTTACTCACATCCTGCACACTATAGAAAAATAACTCACACCCCTTCTTCATCAACTTCCTCACTTGCATCGCAGAGATAACCCTAAAGTTCTTAGGCTTCCCAAAGTGTTTATAGAAGGTCAATTTTCCCAAAGGGTTTCTCAATACTACCTTCTGAACCTTACTGTCTATATTGGCCTTGTAGAAACATAACCAGTTCATCCCACGAATAACATCTAGGTCTCCCAAATTGAACTCTATTAGATCGGATGGAAATACACAGTCTCCTATCTTCAAAGGCAATATTTTAAATAATTTGGTACATCTTATGATCTCTCCAGTAGGTATAGTAATAGGTAAGTCAATTTCTTCACATTTCACTAACCTAGACTCTTAAAGACAGATGACGACACAAAAAGAATAACTCACCCCTGAATCAAACAATGTTTTAACAAGGATGGAGTTAATAGAAAAAGTAACAGAAACTACGTCGACAGATCTTTCAGCTTCGTTGCGACTCATCACGTACAGTTTAACTGGAGCCTCATTATGGTTGAAATTCTCACTAGTAGGCTTATTATAGTTCTCTTGGTTGTTCTGCGACCCCACAGGCTTAGAACTTTGGTTTCCCGGCTGGTTGAACCCCGATCTGACCTGGTTACCACTCCCATTGCCATTCTGCTCCTTCTTTTGCTTAATAAATCACTCATACTCTCTATGACCCTTCTTCTGACAGTAGTTACAAGTTATTGGTTCTCCATTATAGTCTCTACCAGGGTGGTTGTTGCTGCACTTCTTGCAGTGATACACTCTCTCAGCTCGACCCTTGTTGCCGTTATCCTAGTTATTCCTCCCTTGGAAGTTTCCATTCACATTCATGTTCCTCTTGAAGTCCCATGATTTCCCCCATCATTTAAAATCTTTCCTTTTCTCACCTACCACATCATTCTCTTTATCCCGCCTCGACTAAACTCCATTAATGTGGGTGGCTCTCTCATACACAATGTCTAGGGATGTAAAGGTCTCACCTCCTAACGCTAGTTGTATCTCATCAGTCAACCTTTGCTCAAACCTCTGAGACTTCAACTCCTCAGTAGCTACAACCTTAGGTGCAAACCTCGACAATGCTATAAACTTGTTGTAATACTCCGAGATGGTCATACTACCCATCATAAGGTTAATGAATTCCTGGACCTTCTGTTTCCTCATAAACGTGGCAATAACAAAAGCATCCCAGGTGAAACCTTCGACAACACTCAGTCTAGCTCCATTTTCTCTCCACCATAAGTCAACCTCATCGTTAAGGTATAACACATCTTGACCCACTCTAATTCCCTCAGGACATTTCACAGTCCTAAAGATTTTCTCAAACTCCCTTATCCAGTTTTCTAGGAAGGTAGTATCAGCTTGCCCCTTATAGTATGGTGGCTTAACCTTAGCTAATGTCTCAAACATGTCCCCAGCAGAATTGGGACGCTCAGCTCTCTCCTGAGTCAGTTTTTCCACCAAGAGGCGAATAGTAGCAGCTAGGTTGTTATTGTTGTTAGCCATCCTACTGCGCAACCTGAAATTAATGTACCTCTATTTTATGTTTCAATATAACTTATATGCCAAACTAGGAAGGCAACATTTGATTTGATCGAATAAGATCGCATCAACAAACAAATTCTCAAACAATTCCAAATACAACACAAAATGTTCTTTAGCAACCACATAATCATGCATAAGAAAATATTCACATCAAAGTACACACATGGAAAACAACAAATAGGAATATTATCATACAATAAAAATTAAATAATAAAAAGATTGCCATGTGCCCAAAATAAATTCTTGCTCACTCTAAAATATTTAACTTTTATTCCTCCAAAAGGGTATAATTATATAATTGTTGTAACTATAACATTATATAAATAAAAAATTACTATAAATTAAATCTAATCAATGTTGACCAACTATCCAACATTATTATATATATTTTTTTTTCTTTAACACAAATACATAAATAATCATCTAAGGTGAAACATTATCATTCTTATCCTTAGATTCTTTTTACCGTTCAGGTGTGAAAATCTCATCTTAAAACTCATCTATGTCCTCAGTGTTATAGTAGACATATTCGGTCTGGTGGATCTTCTTTTAGGTCGAGGCTCGTCCTCCTCTAATTTTGGATTACTCTCAAATCTGAAGGCAGCATGTAAATATCGGATCTGGTTTGGCCTCTCGCACGGTCAAACTCCAGAATGAGCTCATCATCGCTTTCCATACATGCTCTTAATATATTACGCATAACATATTCTAGGTTGGTTTAGTTATTCCCACCACCTTCATCATCACTTATAATAATGGCATTATTGTAGCTTCCTATTCTATTATATCGACTGGCAGACATGCTTAGGGATCTACAACAAATTAACATATTCCAATAGATATATTTAGTACTCTCTCTGAATGCAAATCCCAATAATAAATAATCAGTAGCTACCACCAACAACATAGGCACAAGCATATAAACAGTTAGCAAGGAAGAAAAATATAATCATGTTGAACTAACTATTTGATGCAGACATATAATATTTCTATCCTATATGTCCTTCTTATACTACCCATTTTCAGAATACAACAAAATAAAATAAACTAGAAGTATTAAAATAATAAATAATAACAGGTATAATTATCAAAAACAACAAATAATTAGATAAAAATTTTAAAATGTTACACATAAAAAAAAAATTCGAATTTCGAACCTTTTAAAAAAAAATTCGAGCCTTATTTTTTTTTCGAATAAAATTTTTCGAATGCTAATTTAAAAATAATAACGTGTTTCAAAAATTAAGTTAAACACCATGAATAAGTAGGAGCTCGATTCTAAGAAATTCATGAAAATAATTAGCTAATTAGGCGCCTAAAATATTTAAAATAACCTAAAGCTTTGATACCAATTTGTAACACCCCGATCATTCTCTCTTTTCCAAAAATACTTTTCAAATATAAAACTAGAGGATCATCAAAGCATTATCCCCCATTTGATAATGTATCGACTTATTCATAATCTTGCAACGGACAACATATAATTAAACTTTAGAATTGAAATATAATAAATAACCAAGTTCGCTTTAAAATCAACAACATTGTTAACGTTAACTTCAAACCAAACTTAAATAATAACGTATAAACTATGAAATAGTAAATAAATCAACATGCTACACAAACTCTCCATTCCCGAACCCCGTGATGCATCATCTGCACCTCTGTAGGTGTCAATGCACTAGAGAAACTGCTCACCAAGAATGGATCATCACAGGATCAATAAGGCAAAGCCATGATCAACACATACAGATAAAACACGTAGTCAGGAAAGCTGAGTATGTAACTAATAACAAGAGTGAATACTACTCCTAGTTTCGGTCAACAAATAGATCAAGGTCTGAGTGAAGATTAGCTATAAACTAATAATATCGTGATGGTAGGTTCATAAATTTAACATACGCATGAAAATTCATAGTGTTCATAATAAAACTCATAAAGCTCAAAAAAACTCATAAAGAATGTATTTCAATCTAAAATATCAATTGCAAAAGCATGATACTATGTATGCAAAACAATATCTAAAGATCTTCATACACATGCACCTTAACAATTAATAACTTCTAAGGGAGAAGAGAAAGTGTAGGCTAAGAGGGAGAGAGAGTTTAAACTTGAGAAAGAGATGCATTTATCAAATTTGGTGTGAAGAATATGAGAAATGGAGACCCCTATTTATACTAGTTGGATCGGTAGAGTCGGAATAGAATTAGGAAACAAAAAGATGGGTTTAACGAAAAAGATAAACAAATTTAACTAAGATTTAACTAGTATTTACAATCGTCGAACTAAGATTAGGAAAAGATATAAATTATCCCACAAAATAAAATTCTAGAAGGTTAATTAATTTAAGAATATAAGTAATAAAAAAAAGAAGATAGAAGACTTGATGAATTTAACCCATTGCCGTGAGGTATTAGCTGACAATATTTTGCTAGGATTTTTTTTTTTTTTTTTTTTTTGTAAAACTTTCTAAAAATCTTTAAAAATGTTTTTTTATAAACAAAACACTTGTTTTTAAAATTTATTAAACTAAGGCCCAATACTCATTTGGGCTAAACATTATTTTAAATACCAAAAATCTTTTATAAAAACCTCTTTAAAAACTTTTTTAGTAAATAATTGTCTTTTTAATAACCAAATTCTTTTTTAAAATATTAATATTAACTTAATAAAAATACGGAGTATTATAGACTTTGTAACACTTCTAAACTTCTCTCTTTCTAAAAACATGTTTTAATATGAAACTTATTGAGAAACTTGAGAGTATTACTGCCTTGTGATAACGTTAAAGGCTTTAATACCAACTACTTACTGAACTTTAAAATAATACAACTGAAAAATTGAAATAACTCCTCTTTATTGATATAAAAGAAAATTTATTGTTCAACCATGACAATAAAAATTAAGAAAATAAATAAATAACAAATCCTAGACTAGTTACGAGTCCTCACTAGCTCCCCCATTTGAAGGATGTAACATATCAACCTGTAAATTCTGCGTGCCAAAATAGGGTCATCACAAGGACAAAGCTATAAAACAATAAAAAAAAGTGTGTTAGTAAAAAAAATTACTAGTACATGTATTTGCGAAATATTAAAACACTTTATTAAACATTCAAAATATTTTCATAAACCTTCATTGAATACTTGTAATACTTATATAATATAAAGTATATAACTTTGATAAAACTCCTTTCATTGCCTAGGTACATACCTTTCATAAAGTCTATTATGAGGGGAACTACCACTACTACAAAAAAGCTAAAGAGACCCCCTAAAATCTCATATGAAAGGTGGTCTTCAGCTCATAGGTCTCTCAGGATAAATAACCACTTATTGTGGGTGGTTTCTTAATTTGATAGAAGAGACCACTTCCTTAAAATAAGTGGTTATTTATGAATTTAAATAGGAAAAAAGAAAAAGGATAATGCACCACATTTTACAGATAGGTGGTCTTTTTTATCTTACAAAGAAATTATTTTTAATATCTAGGCGATTATTTTAATCACTCCTGAAAACACCACGTCAAAGGAAAAGGTAGTCTCTTTAAACTTATTTTAAAAAAAAAAAAAATGACAATATTTTAATATTATTATACGCTTCTCTAATCTGTCTCACCTGTTCCATAGGTGCCTTTCATAATCTACGAGTAATTTACATATATATAGAACATCTAGGCGCTTGTATTGAGATAATGGAGATGACTTTAAGATTAGAATACATTTTCATTCATTCAATATCATTCACTACAAAATCACTTGCATATCAATATAATGTTAGATGATTCCAAAAATTCAACTAAGTTATAAAAAAATAATAGAGCTCCTAGGCCCGTTTCTTCCAATTCACATGCACAAAAAGAGAAGCACCTCCCTAATCCCGCTCAAAAAGAAAATACACATATCCTAATTAAAATGGTCATTACCTTCCGATTCTTCTTCATCCACTTGTTTATATTCATCCACATATTTGATTCACAAGTGTCTGAGCTCATCAAGCTTATTTTGAGAAAATTCAGTTGTAACTCCGTCAAAGTACTGCAAGGTATAAAACATTAAAAAGATAAACATACAAGCTGCAAAATATGCTACAAAAAAATAATTTATCTATCCATCTAGGCCTGAAAATTTTCACAGCTGACAGCGAGTCTGCAGGTGGGCCATAAAGATCCTTTTCCAATTCTAGAGCCTACATTGCTAAGACGCTAACTACGCATTCCAACTAGTTCTTTATCACTTCACAAAGGCAAGAAATCGTTGCCTTATGCTAAAAGATCCCATGAATAACAGACAGCGGAAGATGAATGCAGAAACATAAACTGAAGTATAGAATATGTCCAAGGTAGAAGAATATCAACCTCACTTAAGTTGTCTTCGAGGCTGATGCTCATTCTCAGCATTTCCAAAGCTGTTTTCAACCTGGGTTTCTCTTAATATATGAGCTTGTTACTCCTAACCTACAAAAAAAGGCAACAAAGAAATCGTGAGAAAGATTGCAGAGAAGATGAAGACCTATAGAATATACTTCCCAAGTAGCATTAATACTAATTTGGAAGTAATAGATGACTCATACTATGTATTCGAAGCTAACTTCTTCGCGCTTGATAGGGTCTTTGAATGCCGAATCGATAACATCTTTCGAGGGAACTTTCTTCCATTTGGGTATAATCTCCTCCACTTTTGTTAAGATATTAATAACAACGGGGTGAGGCTTCAACTTTTCTGATATCTAGCAATTAATGCAATGTTAATCACCAACATATAGTAAATCACACTTCTCACACTCCACTAGGAGTGAGTAACTAACAACACCTCCCCCCCCCCCCCACACACCCCTTCCCAACCATAAAAAAATAAACTCAATCTTGAAACCCTTACATGGCAAATGCTAATGTGATGTTACAGTTTAATTAAAAATATATTTGGGAACTTTTACTGAATTTCTCATTAAGAAAAAGCCATTCAAGAAAGTGTGGCCTATTTTTTCTTTTCTTTCAAGTCTATAGTATGTTTATTCTATGACCAGGTACTTTTTATTGTTTGAATATAAGCATGACCAAATTAAGGTTTGTTCACCTCACCTAAATATATTATTAAACTTAATTGAACCTAATGGACCTTGATTATACCTTATATGTTTACACTTTATTAGACCTGATCAGCTTGGAACTTAATATTTTAAGATGACGGAAATGGTAACACAAGCGATTGTTATTATTTAGGGCGTTAAGTGAAAGTTGAACCCAGAGTTCATCAATGATATGAATTAATTATCCATGCCAATCAAGCATTTTTTTTACCTTATACATGGGTGCAACAAGGAATGCATCGTGCCAAAAGGCGGGGTCCTTTCTGTGGAGTAGCAATGCAACAACTCCTCCCATTGACTCTCCATATAAAAATCTCCGTTTATGTATATACTCATCCTGCTATGTGAACCGTTGAAACAGATTAAAGACATTGTGTGAACATTAACTTGAGCATGGGATCAACAGCATAAAAGATTGGTAAACCTACTAGAAACTGACTTGAAAAAGTCATAACAGCCATTTACAACATTGTCAAACTTCTTAATATAACAGCGGGCTCCCTTCGACTTTCCATGTCCCTCATAATCCATACCAATCACTACATAGCCAGCACATGCGAGCTTGATACCATTTCCTAGAAACACCAAATTACGCAAACTTTAATTACCACCATTCCAAAATTAATATAATTATATGGTCTAAAATGATATTCTGTAAAAATTGTAGAACATATCTTAACATATTTACATCCTCAATAGCAAAATTAAAGGTTAATATGACACAAGGAGGTCTAAATATCTTGTTAGGGGGTCTAATGAATCAAAATTGTAAAACAACTATATGCAATGAAATGGAGAATAAATACTATGTAAGCAATTATTTGACAACTGAGGAATGTCATTCTTCAACCAGCTAAGTGCAAAGTCAGCAAAAGAACATTCCACTGATACTTAAAAGGATATTTTCAAGCAAAACATACATAAAAGGACGGAGGCACACAATCACTGAAGAGAGAACCGAGTCAAAGGCCTTCTTATATGAAACATTTGAATCCATAGACAAATCAGTAGGATGTCCACCAAAAAATTTCAAAACTTTTTCATTTTTAACCCTACCCACGTTGAGTGTTGCCTTCCCCTTCACATACTCCTTGTACCCAGCAGCAGGTACATTGAACCATTCACTAAGTTTCTATTCATCAAACTGAACTAGGCTTTGTTCCTTATGATTGTTCCATGCTCATCCAACTTGTTCCTGAAGACCCATCTTTGCCCAATTACCTTTTGGTTTCTAGGCTTGGTCTGAAGATGCCAGACCTTGTTCTTCTAGAACTCATTCAGTTCCTCTTGCATAGCATTAATCCAATCAGAATCTAGTAGGGCATCATTGTGATCTCGACGTTCTGTCATGGATAGAAAGACTTGGAAAGCACATAAATATTGTTGAGTTGGGACCTCGTTTGAGTTCCCTTCTCAATGTCGCTTGTAATAAGATCCAGTGGATGGGATCTTTGGTGTCTCCAGGGCCTTGGTTCGAAACCTCTTACTCCTATTCCTTCGCCTTGAGGTTCTCCAGTTGTTTCAATGTCTGGTTGTATTTCTTCTTCGTGTGTTCCTTCATCTGCCTGTTCCTCTTGAGGAATAGGATCAGGAACATTCATCTTGTTTTCAGGAATATGCTTCTTATCAGTACCTGCTGGTGTTAGTTCCTCATCAACATTGGTTGACTCTTTAGGACGAGTCAATCCGATTTCAAAATCATTTTCATAACATGGTTCCGGTAGAGAGTTAGTTTCATCAAACATGATATGGACGCTTTCCTCAACACACATTGTTCTTTTGTTATAGACTATATATGCTTTACTATTTGACGCATATCCTATAAAAACTGCCTCATCACTTCTAGCATCAAATTTTCCTAGATTGTCTTTACCATTGTTATGTACAAAATATCTACAACCAAAAACTCTAAAATAAGAGATGTTGGGTTTTCTTCCTTTGAGAAGCTCTTGAAGACCCTATTGATGATATAGCAAGCGGTGTTCACTACCTCTGCCCAAAAGTTCTTTAGAAGATTGCTGGCTATTAGCATTGTTCTTGCCATGTCCTCCAGAGTACGATTTTTCCTTTCCACCACGCCATTTTGTTGTGGGGTCCTAGGAGCTGAGAAGTTGTGGTCTAGTCCTTCATTGCTGAAAAAATCATCAAACTCGGAGTTTTCAAACTCCTTACCATGGTCAGAACGTAAATGTTTCATTTTAAAACCACTTACCCTTTGTATTCATTTAGCAAAGATTACAAATTCATTAAAAGTTTCATCTTTGATATGAAGAAAAATAACCCAAGTGTATCTTGAATAATCATCAACCATAACAAGTACATATCTCTTACCTGATCTACTTTGGATACGTACAGGGCCACATCAGTCCATGTAAATCAATTCAAGTGGGCTTTGTGTGCTTACCATCTTCTTTGGTTTGAACGAGGATCTAACTTGTTTTCCTCTTGCGCATGGTCCACAAACTTCATGATTTGAGACCTTGATTATTGGAAGACCAACAACTAAGTCCTTAACACTTAGCTTATGGAGTAAGGTCATACTTGCATGACTACACCTTTTATGCCAAAGGAGTGGCTCATTGTCAATCGCACTTAGACAAGTCAGATTGTTCCTATGAACTATATTCAGGTCAACAACATAAGTATTTCCCTTCCTGGTTCCTTCCAGAATCTTGGTATTTGTACCTACATCACTTACTACATAACATTCATCAGTAAACTTCACATTATTCCCCTTGTCACAAAATTGAGAAATACTAAGTAAATTATGTTTCAAACCCTCGACCAAAAATACATTATCTATGGAATGTGACGAAGATTTACCAACCTTACCTACAACTACTATATTACTTGTAAGATTGTCTCCAAATGTCATAGTTTCTCCTTCATAGACTGAAAGTGAGAGAAATTTATTTTATCTCCAGTCATGTGTTTTGAACAACTGCTATCGAGGTACCACAGGTTGTTCCCCCTCACTTTAGCCTGTATCCTATGGTTGGAACCCAGTCTGACTTGGGTTCCTTTGTCAAGCTTGAGTTTCTTTTATCTTTCCATACTTGCTTAACTAATCGAGTGTTCTTTTCAATATGTTCTTCTCTGGAGGAACAGTCAGACACTAGGTGACCACTTTTCCCACAGTAAGAGCATACTCGTTTGCTTGGTAGATCAACATATTTTTTTACTTTATTTTTCTTCTTATAATTGAAACCTAATCCATTTATTCCTTCATTTTTATACTTTTGTATCCAGCTTACTGGATCAGGAAGTTTTGTTCTTCAAGATTCTAATCTCCCTTTAAGTACTAGGTTTTCATTTAAAACTGTATCGTATTCCGATTTCAATTTTTCAAAATCTGTTTTGGTATTTGATGGGGAACTGGTTCCTTTAGGAACAAATAGTTTCAATTTTGCTATCTCGATATTCAAGAAATAGTTTCATTTTTAACCTTTTCAAATGCTTCTTGAATACGTCGGTTTCCATCAAAAATTTCAAAGAATCGTTCTTCAGTACTTGCATTCACAGATTTAAACCAGTTTGAATGTTCTTTAGTGACTTCCAAGGCATTTTCCATATTCTCCTCTCTTATGCATATTGCCTTGTAGTCATCCAAAGTTTTCAAAAGTTATTTTGTAAGTTGATTCTTTGTGATTTCTAATAGCTCTTCTTTAACAACATTAATACATACCTTGTTTTTGGGCAAGTCCACTTCATCATCTGTCTTTGCCATGAGACATAGATGAGCTGTTTCTTCTTCAGGCTGTTCCTGCTCCTCGTCTGAGTCGGATTCCCCACAGGCTGCAACCATGGCCTTTCTCATTTCTGTTTTTGAGAAAGGCTTTTGCATTTCCTTCCTTTTCTCCTTGTATTTTTCTTTACCTTTGTCATTTTCCCAAATCGGACATTCTTTAATAAAGTGGTCAGGACTTACACATTTATGGCAGCTTAGCTTTGTCGGCTTTCTCGTGTTCTTTCCTTTATAGCAAATATTAAGAACTTCTTGAATATTTTCACGATCAGTGCTGCTTCCTTATTATCCATTTTTGAGTCCTCTTGATCTTCAGATTTAAGTGCCAATGCTTTAGGTTTAATAGGATCAGTCTCATGAGTTACTAGGTGCAACTCATGAGTCGACAAGGAACCTGCAAGTTGCTCGATATTAAATGTGGTGAAGTCCTTGGTTTCTTGCAGAGCTCTAACTTTTTCCATCCATTTGTCATCCCGTGGGAGACTCCTTAGGACTTTTCGAACCTGTTCCTATGGAGTGATAGTCTTTCCTAGAGAGTCAAGCTCATTGATAATATTGGAGAATCTAGTGAGCATATATTGAACTGACTCTTTAGGTTTCATTTGGAACAACTCATACCTATGCATGAGCATGTCTATCATTGATCTCTTGACTTCGCTTATTCCTTCATGAGTAACTTGTAGAAGTTCCCATATTTGCTTGGATGATTTGCATCTCATGACTCTATTGTGTTCATGGGGACCAAGGCCACAGTGGAGAATCTTCTTGGATAAATTTTTCATCTCCATTTTATCAAAGTCCTCTTTGTCTTACTTTGAGAGAGGCTTAGGAACTGACTCGCCTTTTTCGTCCTTCTCAGTGACTTTAAAGTCACTGATGTCAGTGACTCTCCAAACTTGATAATTTTCAACCTTGATAAAGATTTCCATACGACTCTTCGAGTATGGATAGTGCTTGCCATTGAACATAGGCGGACGTTGGGTTAAGTAACCTTCTTCCAATCTTTCTCCAGTAGTGTTCATGCTTGCCAGGAACTAGCACTACTACAAAAAAGGGCAAACATAACACCCCTAAATTAACTCTTATTTAAGCAACCGTTATGTAAAGTCTAAATTTAACGTTTTAACTGTAGAACTGTTATCTTAGGTTGTATTGATAATATATTATTTAACACTTATCTTAATATGTGTTATCTTTGCTATGAAAATATTATGAGTGATGCTTTAATTTTTTTTATGAGAATATTAAAACTGTTATCTTTGCTTTATTATTAATAAATAATAAATCTGTCAAAATAATCAAATTAAAAAAAACTTTCATGGCTAAAAACTTGCATTTTGGCTCTAAATAACCGTTTTCAAGTTCTAAGTTGTACGCATAAACCCTTCTTCTTCCTTATACAAACGATTCTTGAATAAGTTGAATTACTTGGAATTTCAGGCAGACAAAATTCCACCGGGAAAGCGAGCATCATCACTTACTACCTCCGGCTCTCATCTCCGACGACGTTCCGCCCACCACACCTCAATTCCATTGCAGCCGACAACGTGGGAAATTCCTCACAATTCGCAATTTCAATCTACCTAGCAAATCGTTTTGGGAGAACCGACTGCTACATCACAATTCGCAATTTCATTACAGGTAATTCTTAGTCTTCAAGTTGTAATTTTCACAATCAGTTTCCCTTTTCCCCCATTTTCTAGCTTTCTAGTCGGGTTTTTTTGGTAGGTTAATTTGGCTGTGGGACAAAAACCTTTTATCAATTGGAACCCCCTTACAACTCGTCCCTCCTTCCGATTTTTCTAGGGTTGTTCTTTCTACTTCTTTATTCCTCAAATTAAGGTTCCAATTATTAAACCCCCGATTTTTCAATTCTCACTTTTCTACTTTATTTTCTTTGATCGCGATTTTGTATTTCAATTTTGATCTCGATTTCAGATTCATTCATAGAATTTAGATATATCAATTATCATCGCATAATTAGGGTTTTTTTCTTCTTTAATTTGGTGAATTTCGGCTTGATTCTGAATAAATTACGGAGTTTATGTTGAGTTAGATCGGGACTGCGGAGGGATTGGTGATGCAGTTTGGAGTGACGAAGCCGATTTCTATGGCGGGACCTGCTGCTGCGGATTTGAAGAGAACTCGTGAACTGGAGAAGGTTTTTTTTTTCGATTCTTGATCATCGTTTTCAAGTTGCACTTTATACTTCTTGATTTTGATCATCATCAGGCTTGAAACTGAAAGACAAAAACCTTTTATTGGTCATAAGTATTTTGCTTGCTCAAGGTGAGGCCTTTTTTGCTGGGAGTTTTTTTTTTTTATCAGTTTTAATTGAGTTACTTAGTTTTTTGAAGAACTGCAAAATGGTTCTATCTATTAGCTCCTAAATGCTGTAAAACCTATGGGTATTCTAACTCAAGACTCAAGTACTCATGTCAGAGACACGTATGTCGTCCAATTGGCGTGTAGGCAATCCACCCTGGTTATGGATTTTTGTCAGAAAATGCTGAGTTTGCTCAATAGTGTGAAGACGAAGGTCTTTCTTTGTAGGGCGTTCAGCATATGCAATACGGGATATGGGCGACAAAAGGTAAAAACAAGGGCTGCCTTATTCCCATGTTCTCCAATGTAACTTTATTTGTATATTCAAGAGTTATAAGTGTACCT
This sequence comes from Beta vulgaris subsp. vulgaris, assembly GCF_026745355.1. Lineage (NCBI taxonomy): Eukaryota > Viridiplantae > Streptophyta > Magnoliopsida > Caryophyllales > Amaranthaceae > Beta > Beta vulgaris. Next base: position 42,001,793 of record NC_079207.1, on the reverse strand, counting down.
CATAAAGGGATTGTTTCAACCAGAAGTTGCACCGACCTATATACGAAGACTAGTGAAACGAACTCTACAAGCTTCATGACTCGTTAATAGCAGTATACTAACCACTCTTATCTTAAAAGCAACGCAACTTAGCTACCAACCATCAGAAAACAAAACTAGTAGTGGAGTAGAAGTAAGATTATATACTAGTTGTAGGTCAGTCTGTAATCTGTTCATACCGTACCGTAATCCCATGTACAATAATTAATATGCTAATTACCCTACTGCCAAAAATGAAACCTCCATCATAATCCTATTTGCATGAGAAATATACATAAAGAATGGGAAATAAATTGGAAAGCTTAGTGGGAGCAATGAAGTCTAAGGTAAAAGCACTCAAGAAGATTAAGTAATCTTCATCTTTATCGTCGAAAAAGAAGAAGAGCATGTATGGTAATTACATGAAGATGGAAAAAAGTGGTATTGTTAAGGTGGCATTTCGCAGTAAGAAAGGTTGAAAACTCATTGATAAGACCTTAGAAGAGGTTGATATCCCTGGCAAAAGTAGCATCTGATCTCTTGATCTATTATGTGTTCAAGCCTTTGATTTGCATGCATAGTAGTCTATTATGTACGTACTATATCAAACAACTTTCATGTATGATTTGCCTTGTTTCTACTACATAAGTTTTTTTATGAGCGGGACCACATTACAAATATAGCCAAATTATTTTTTGACCCCAATGAGGTCTTTAAAATTGTCAATGTGTACAATTTTGTTGTGGCTTGATGTGCTTGTATTGTTAGTTGGAGACTATTAATATTTGATTAATTGGCCTTTCATTTGGCTTATAGTGCATCAAAGAGGATAATGGGTGAAGCATCTGGTGCCCCTCTAGTGCCTGGTTATCATGGTAATTATATTTGATGTCTTCGCATATTCTCCTTTTACTGCACTCTTTGAGGTGATCTGTTTTCATCCGCTTCCTTATTTAAAATAGACCTCTGGCTATAAATGCGAATGTGATATTCATTTATTTATATTCTCAGGTTTTACGAGAAGAAGAATTTGCTCCAGTTAAAACGCAAATGGGGCTAATTAATTTTGACACACCTGATAGTGTGGGGCTGCTTGTTCTTCGCTTTCATGCTCGATGGGTGATTGCTGCTGGTGGCTTCCTAACCCATTATGTGCCTTTATATTCTACTAGTAAGTGTACCTATATTTATTCTTTAAAAAAATCAAAAAAAATTCTTGAAAGTGGTGCTAGAGGAGAAAAGCTCCTCATTTCATTGGTTTGAAAACTACCTCTCCCAATATCATCCACGTACACGTAGCATTCAAAGTGGTCTGTGTTCTTTCTTGGGTAAGTGTAGAGTCGCTAATTTAAAGCTACCGATATTTTAAAAGCGAGAGATACGTTCCTGCCAGCACTTATATGTATGAGTAACGATAGGTTTTTGAAGGACTGACATATCAAAGCACATCTAACAAGCAGGTAGCTTTATATATCTTACCTAGGAGGTGAAAGAATACATATATCAATGTAAATAGAGGTACAATGGAAAGAAAGAAATATGTTTATACCTTGTTTAATACTGGAGAGTTTTCATAGCTGCTTAGATATCTTGTTCTATTGCTAGGATCAACAATGTCGCGCCAGTTCAAAAAATTAGTTCTGTTCAGGCAAGGTCCTCAATGGTCCAGACAAAGGAAATAGCACTTGACTGGCCCAGAATATAAGTTTGTCACCGTGAAAGCAAAAGATTGTCATTCTGGTTATGTCAGGAATGCGATACCCAAACTTCTTTTTTTGCTTCAGAGGCATAAGTCCGAATGTATCATCATTATAATGTACCAACAAATGTGGTATACTACATACTTGCATTTGTTTCCTTTTAACTTGTGCATGAGTAATTATAAAGTTTAATTACTTTTCAAGTTTTTATATATGAATACTTATTTTGTGATTACCTTTATTGTAGTACTATCAAGGCATTGCTCAAACCTATTCTCAGGGAGTTGTGGATTACATACGTTGGAGATCAACACGAAGCCCAAATGATGAATGAGTTCTAACTTTCCGCCTAAATTTTTTTTACCTTAATCCACTTTTGGACATACATTATATTTGTGCATTTGGATATTGATATCAGGTGGATGTGGCTATAGGCTATATTTGATCTTGTTTACGATTTAGATTAATATTGATATGTATATATAGTAGTTTTTTTTAGATGTTTAGAATTATGAATATTAGTTGAATTATTTTATGATATAAAGAATTTTGGAAGTTTGGAATATCATATTCAATTTATTGGTTGTAAGATTTTATGGGTTGAGGGTTAATTATCCAACAGATATAGGTATTGTACTGTCATGTAAAAAAAGAAAAGAAATTGTACTATACGACATTATTGTGCTGCGTGTTGCACGCCTATTGCCAATATATGCATGAAATGATAATATGATTATTTTTTAAAAAAAATATCATAGATAACAGTTATAGGTTATATATGTTATATATATTATAGGAAAACATAACAGTTATTCAAGATAAGTGTTAAATTTTCCTTCTTTTAGTTTGTCATATAAATAGCAAAGATAACACTTATTTACAAAATGTGTTATCTAGTGGCATAACGTGTATTATAAATGACTGTTATGTTTTCTCTTGCAAACATAACACTTTCATCAGGTGTTATGTTTACTTTACATTACATTGACTTGGATAACACCTCAAAACTGTTATGTAAAGCCTTATTTAATAGTTATGTTTGCCCTTTTTTGTAGTAGTGTAGCTCCTCAGTGTTAGCTGATTTTTGGAGGAACTTGCTCTGATACCAATTGTTAGTCTAGTATAAACACTAGGTCAACTAAAAGATGGGGGGCGATTTGTAGTTGGGGAGATTTTTAAATTTTTTGCGGATAAACTAAAATGAAAGCTAATAAAGAGAATAATAATGAAGAACACACGAAGATCCTTTTAACAAGGTTCTCTTCCTCAATTCTTTAGGAAGAAACCTTTCTCTTTTATTTATTATACTTCTTACAACTTATTATAAATCAATCCTCACTTAGTTCTTCTAGGAACCAGTTGCCAGTCACCTTGTTCCCCCTGAACACGTGACTTTCCTCACTCGACTTCACTAGAAGTATTCTCTTTCTATCTTCTCTTTCTCTTTCTCCTTTCTCTCTCTTGATTACAAGATTTTGTTCTCTCAACCTACATTCTAAGAATCTTACAAATGTGTATGTTGAATGAAGAAGCAAACTCTAAGAAAAACTTTCTAAGTAAATATTCACTTGATGTCGCATGAAAGTTCTTAAGTTTTTTTTTTTTTTTCCAAATAATCTCTTCTTTAAATAGCTGTCGAAGTACTTCCTTCATTGGGACATGATGTGCTCCATATTCTCCTCAATTCGTGCAAGTGGAATGATGGAGATCATGGCCTTTGCTTTCGCTGTACTTCTTCCACGATCTTTGCAACGGAAATAAGCTCCTTACACTAGCCGTTAGTGGCGAGGTAGTTGGAGAGTTTCAGGGGATCATCTCCTCAACATTTGCCACTCTCTGAGAGTTTGTTGGAGAGAAACAAGGAAGCATCTCGACGATATTCTCCACGATATTATCCACGCAATTTCATCTATTTCCTTGCATTATCACCGCCACAATATATCTACCAACTTAAAGAATCTTTTACCCAAAGATTTCTAAGTTACTAGAATATTAATTATACCATACGATAAAGATTCAAAGAGTATAAGATAAATATCTTGACATAGATTAAATAATAGGTCTTTCTCAACAAGATATAAATTCAAATTGGAACATTACAATATTTTTTGGTTTTTATAATTTTCGAATAAATAAATAAATACTATATAGTAAAATTAACCTAAGTATTTGGCATCATCAAAATATGAAATACGTCAGATTTGATTTTCTTTACGTTTTTCTCGTCATTCACCAAATCGGCGCCATCACCGTCGACCGTACCAGCGCCATCGTCGGTCGTTGTTGCGGCCACATCTTTTATTTTTATGTAATTTCATTTTTCATATACTTCTGTATTTTTTTAATGAAAGTATATGAACGACTATGAAAGTATATTAACGACTAGAAGTACACAAAATCGTCGGATCTTCTTGTTAAAAAATTTTACAGAAGTATGAAAGTATATGTAATTTCGTATTTCGTTGTTGCGATCAGATCTTTTAGTCCTTCTGCAGTTTTTTTTAATGGCTTTTTTTTTTTATGTTATTGCTATGTAATTTTACAGAATCGCTTTACAGAATCACTGTTGTTGCTATGTATCAAAAATTCTATGTTAGTTTATATAATTTCATTGTCTGTTTTTTTTCATCTTTTAGTTATTTTTTTTGGATTATAAGTTATCTACTCATTTGTTGTTGAGTATAAAATGTCATTTCGATTGATGGCATAGTTTTAATATTTCAAATTTGATTACAAAATTCCAAAAAAAAAAAAAGAAATTTTTTAGCTGTATTATGACCTAGTGCTGCGGTTTTGGTCAAAAATAGCAGCAATATACCCAATATTAAAACACTTTATTAAACATTAAAAATAGTTTCATAAACCTTCCGTGGATACTTGTAATACCTATATAATATAAAGTATATAACTTTGATAAAACTCCTTTCCTTTTCTAGGTACCTTTCCTAAAACATGTGCAATCCTTTAATTCTTATATAAAAATTTAGCCATAAAATAAAAAGGTATAAATAATTAATATATATGTATGTAAAGCTTCTTAGCAATAGTACCAATAAAAGTAACGACAAAAAAGCATGCTCGTATAACAAATCTAAACCATATCGTGGTTTTAATTCTTAAAGAAAAAGCTTCATCCTAATATAGTGCTATTATGCTAAAGCATTAGATTTCTCACTAACATGAACATGTACTGCTAGAAAAACCGAATAAGTGATGTAACTAATAACAAGAGTTAATAATGCTCCTAATAACTCATAAAACATGTATTTCAATCTAAAATATCAACTGTAAAAACATGATACTATGTATGCAGAACAATATTTAAAGATATACATATACTGGCACCTTAAAAATTAATAACTCCTAAGATAGAAGAGAAAGGGTAAGCTAAGAGGTAGAGAGAATTTAAACTTGAGATGCATTTATCAAATTCGGTGTGAAGAATATGAGGAATGAAGACCCCTCTCTATACTACTTTATTTGATAGTAAAGTCGGAATAGAATTAGGAAACAAAAAGAAGGGTTTAAGGAAAAAGATAAACAAATTTAACTAAGATCTAACTAATATTTACGATCATCCAACTAAGATTAGGAAAAGGTATAAGTTATCTAACAAAAAATTCTAGAAGGTTAAATAATTTAAGAAGATAAGAAATAAAAGAAGAAGACGTAAGACTTGATAAATGTAACCCACTTCCGTGACGTATTAGCGGCCATGGGTTTTCTATTTTTTTTCTTTATTTTTGTAAATCTTTGTAAAATCCTTTAAAATGTTATTTTTTTTTAACACAAAACACTTGATTTTAAAAGTGATTAAACTAAGGACCAATACTCATTTGGGCTAAAATTTATTTTAAATATCCAAAATATTTTATAAAAACCTCTTTAAAAGATTTTTTATTAAATAAAAGTATTTTTAATAACCAAATCCTTTTTAAAAAATATAAATATTAACTTAATAAAATACGGAGTATTACAGACTTTGTAACACTTCAAAATTTCACTCTTTTTAAAAATGTATTTTCATATAAAACTCATTGAGAAACTTGAGAGTATTACCGCCAAGTGATAACGTTAAAAGCTTTAATACCAACTACTCACTCAGTTTCAAACGAATGCAGCGGAAAAACTTATATAACTTCACATTATTGATATAAAATAAAATTTATTGTTCAACCATGACAATAGAAATTAAGAAAATAAATAAATAACAACTCCTAGATTAATTATGAGTCCTCATTACCCCCCACCCCCAATTTGAAATATGCAGCATATCAACTTGTAAATTCTGCTCGGCAAAATAGGGTCATCATGGGGACAAAGCTATTAAACACAACAAAAGCGTGTTAGTTAAAAAAATTAGTAAGTACATGTATATGCGGAATATTAAAACACTTTATCAAACATTCAAAATATTTTCATAAACCTTCCTTGGATACTTGTACTACTTATATATTATAAAGTATATAACTTTGATAAAACTCCTTTCCTTGCCTAGGTACCTTTCCAAAAGTGTGCGCACCCCCCTAATTTAGTATTTCTTGCTTAGTCTATTACGAGGGGAACTAACTTGTCAACATAACTTATACAAAAAGTACATGGGTAAAATATAATACCTACCGTTCTTGCTAATAAATAACAAGTCGTTGCATCTTTATAATTGCGATTGTAAAAGATCATATCACTCCTTTGGAAATAATCCTTCTTTGAAGGAATAATAATAATTCTTATATAAAAATTTAGCCATAAAAGACAAAGTTATAACTAATATATATGTTTGTAAACCTTCTTAGCAGTAGTACCAAAAAAAGTAATGACTAAAAACCATTCTAGTATAACAAATCTAAACCATACTGATATTTTAGTTCGTAAAGAAAAATCTCCATCCTAATATAGTGCTATTATGCTAAAATATCATATTTAATTTCCGGAAAATTTGCGAGAAAATACCTTATTTGTTTAACTTTTTGTAAGAAAACACCTTATATATTTTTTTTTTGTGAAAAAACACCTTATATAATATTTTTTATTGAAATAGCCACCTTGATGTCGAAATCTAGCCAACAAGTCAACTTTCCGGCATTGACCCATCTATTATATCTTTCTCCCTACGCTTGAACTAAACACACAATTAAAAAAAAAATAGATTTTTTGTTCATTCTTCTGTTCAACGGTTGTTGCGTTTAATTAAGCCCTAATACTGCCAAAAGCTTCTTGCTTGCCTCTGGTCTCTAATGCTCCTCTACACAAAGAAAAGTAGATTGTGTCAGTGCTTTGTCTCCTCTACATCAAAATCCAAGGTATATATTGCTTCTACTATATTAATATTGAATACTTACACAATACTCTACTATGATGCACGATAAGGTATATGAAAAGTTATGAGTGCTCTCACAGTTTGACACCTATCTGCTGTCAAAAACAAATTCATACAAAAAGGCAAAAGCTACATAAAAGCTATGGGTATTTTCATACAAAAAGTTGTATATAATATTGCATCTAGAATAAGTTCATAGTTTAACACCTAACTGCTAACTGAGTCATCTACTTTTTCATGTTTTAATTTTGTTTAAAATGTACTTGATATACTAATAACATTATTTATAGTTTATGACAGGATGGAAACCACAAACACCATATTGAATCCTAAAATCGGGATTAACACGACTGTACAACTGAAGATATGGTATGGTTGAAAGTTTGTATTTGAAAAAAAAAGAAAGGATATATGATGGAGGGAGAATGTTTTTTAAAGGAGGTATATCTCGATTGTGTTACTTTACTATAGCTCAAATTATAACAAACTACTTTTGTGATAAAAATGGAGTTAAAATATGGTATAGGAAAAAAGGAAGAAGTTTAACTAATGGCCTAATGGAATTTATGATTGATTCAAACCCATATGATTTGTTTGAATCTAAGGATGAGCATGGGTATATCACTATTTTTGTAGAGTATGACAATGAAGATGAGGAAAATGATAGAGTATATGGTGACAGTGGTGATGACGAAGGTTACAATGAAGGTTGGATTCTTGGTGGTGCCAATTTAGATGACTGGGGTGATTTAGCCGCCAATGACGGTTGGGATACTGAAGTGAGTTTTGGTTCAAACGGAAGAGGAGATATTGGTTGTCTTAGTAATAAACCTGCCAAACTTGATGTGAGGAAGAAATCAGGAAGGAAAATCGAATCTCTTAGGGGACCTGAAGTTGATGATGTTGTGTATGATGAGTTTGTGGACGAGGATAAAACATAATATGATCTCTTTGCATAGGGAGTTGATAGAGACTTGACTGAAAGTGTTGATGTGAGCTTTAGTCAACCAAATATTGCAAGTGAATCACAATTGGGATTATAAAGTGTACAAGGTGAGGAAGTTCATGTTCCCGAAGATGAAGACTTAAATGAAGACTCTAACGAGGAAGGTAGTGACATTGGATCCGATGAGGAACACGACAAGGCTCCCGTATTCAACCTAGAAGTAAACTTTAAGAATCCCGTTGAACTAAGAAAGGGCTTGAAATTTCCTTCCGCAAATGTTTATAGAAAGGCACTAAGGCAACATGCGATATTAAACGGGTATGACTACTACTTCCTTCATAACGATGCTACAAGAGTTAGCGTTTACTGTAGGTACAGATGTAAATGTCCCTTCAAGGCAGGTAGGTTGGTGAAATGTGGTTGTAATGATTCCAGAAAGTGCATGTTCAAGATTCATTGTAAAAAATTAAAATTAGAAGAGAATTTTCAAATCAAAGGCATGCAGTTAAACCATACTTGTGGCTTCCATAATGCCAACCCTAAGGTCACATCTGAATTCTTAGCGGAAAGATATATGAACCATTTTAGGGATGAGCCTAACTTGAGTTTGAAGTACTTTAGAAAGCTTATTTTGAGGGATATTGGTGTTGATGTGAAGTATTACAAGGCATATTATGCTAGGTTAATGGCTTTGTATCTGATTCATGGGAGCGCGACAGAGCAATATAATAAAGTTTGGGATTATGCTGCAGCAATTAGGAAATACAGCCCCGGTAGTTTTGCTTTTGTCATGGTCACCGGAATAGAATGACCTCCAATTGTCTTTCAAAGAATGTATGTTTGCTTACAATCTTGTAAGGAAGGTTTCATACAAGGTTGTTGGCACATATTAGGGGTGGATGGATGTCACTTAAAAGGGATTTGGCCGGGGGTATGTCTAGTAGCTGTTGGCAAAGATGGAAATAACAACTTGTTTCTAGTTGCTTGGGCAGTGGTGGAGGTGGAAAATAAAGACAGTTGGACATGGTTTCTTGATTTTTTAATAAACGACCTTGGTTCAGTCACTGAAGATTCTCACCTGGGTTCATGAGAATGAAGAGTTAACCTTCATGTCTGACCGACGAAAGGTATATCCTAATGCCAAACTTTTATCTTCTATGATTCAAATTTACGAATTATTATAAAATTCACATTGGTGATTGTTTAATACAGGGTCTATTAGAAGCATTTGCTAGAGTTGTGCCAACTGCAGATGTTAGATACTGTGTCAGGCATATCTGGGACAAGTTTAAGTTGGCTTTTGCCGGTGAAGCGTATAGGCAAAGCTTTTGGAAAGCAATTGAGCTTCGACAAAGGTTTTTTTTTTGAAACAAAATCCTTTATTCAATTAAACATGTGTTTTTAACAACTATATTAACTATTTCTTACTTTGTTGTTTTAAATGGAAGGCTCGATTTGAAGAGGGAATGGAATCAATCAAGCTTTTGTCATTAGATGCCTTCAAATATTTGGACAAAATTCCAGCAAAGCATTGGAGTAGACATGCATTTAATCCAAAGTCCCAATCTGTCATGCTCCTTAATAATTGTTGTGAATCATTCAACAATGTTTTAAGGGAAGCTAAAGACAAACCTATTTTAACCATGATGGAATGTATACGACAATATGTGATGAAAAGAGATTTTGAAAAGCGTGACGGGCTAATAAAGTTTGAGGGAAGTATAATGCCAACCGCTATGAAGCAACTAGAGATTGCATCTAATATAGCTAAACATTGCTTTGAAACTATATCTGATGTTGATTTGTTTGAGGTTGACCATAATAATGACAGATTTGTGGTTGACCTAAAACAAAGAACTTGTGGTTGCTTCAGATGGGAGTTGTCTGGTATCCCTTGTTGTCACGCCTTTAAATGTATTATGAAATACGGAGGCAACCCAGAAAAATATGTACATAAGGCTTATAGTAGTGAGGCTTACTTATTAGCATATTCTCCTTTGTTTCAACCAATGCCTGGTATAAAACAATGGGATAGAACTCTGGAACCACAACCCAACCCCCCTGGGTTTAAGAAGATGCCAGGAAGACTATCAAAAAAGAAGAGGATTAAGGAGAAAGGTGAAGGGGAGGCTCCAAAAGAACCTCAGGTTTTGAGAAAAAGAAAACCAAACAAATGTGGGAATTGTGGGAACTATGGGCATATTTAATCAACATGCAAAAATCCAAAAGCCCCCCCAAAACCGCCTGCAAAGAGAGGAAGGCCACCGAAGAATGGTGGTGATCAGCCTGAAAGTCAAAATTTTCGTTCATCCCAAACACCACCATCATCACACAATTGATTTGGAGAGTTAGTTGGTGTTCTTTTGATTTAATTCTATGATTTTGATAGACATGTAATAAAACTACATTGGATATGCTTTGTTTTCAGAAGCAAAAAATCAATAACGCTGCTTTGCTTAGTTTTATACCTTGTTAGCTGGTAGGAAGTGCATCACTTTGGTTGTGCTTTGGGATGCTTTTCCGTGATGTTGCTTGTCTGTCCTTGTCCTAAGCTGCATCATCTCTGAGAGTTGCAACTCAGTGGCTTCTCTGAGAGTAAAATGCAAAGACTTGTTTTAGAAATATAGTGCAAGCGTACAGTACATCAAATAGGTACAAATAGAAATTATTATGTAACAAAATATTACACCATATATAGAATAACTCCTGTTGGAAAACAGTCTTGGAAAAAGGAAGACACTGCAAGCATAGAGTACATCATATAGGTAACAACAGAAACTCTTAAGTAGCAACAAAGTACTCCATATAGAGATATCAAACTGTTACACCCAATTGTCTCAAAAGTTCGACTTCCAACTTGAGTTCTCCCAATAGCCCAAAAATGAGTCAAAGATGAACATTCAATCAAAGCTGGCAAACAAAGATTAACTTCTTCTACCATTACCTGATATATCCAAGTAACCCAACAACAACAATTTACCCACCACAAGAAGGCTGAAAAAAGAGTTCCTTTAGCTTCAAATTGCAATATACCAGAAATTTAACATAATACAATCAGACTCAAAGAAGAATTAAAAGAAACAGAAAATCAACTGGTATAGAAGTCTTCCTATTTTTGGTTCTTTGAGTTTGCAGCACAAAGATAACAGCACAAATGCAGAAGAGAGTAGAAATGTACAATGCTCAGATCTTCATAATGTACCAGAAAGAAGCTACAGAAGTAAGACAAACATAACACAAAGTAAGCTGTGTAGTTTTTTACCTCATTATGACTTGTACTTGAGAACCGAAATATAGTGCACAAGTTTCACATGTTGTTGAATGTAATTGCTATTTGCTAGCAACTGAGGAGCAGAGAAAACAAAAGTTAGTGAATCCCTAGTGAGGGTGAAAGAGAAAAGATGTGTTTTTTATGGTACATCTTTACCAAAAAGCCAAACTCCCATGTATAAGCATTGACTCTGTCATATTGTACAATGCAATTTTTCACATCAAAGTTATTAAGTAAGAAATTATAGAATACAACCAACCTATTAGTAATACAAGGTTGGGTTTTCCACTTGCTTCCACTATAGACCTCACTATATGCTTCCACTTGCTGCTTTAAAATCAATAAAAAAATAACTAATATCACAACATTGTAAAAGTATCAGCAACAATAATGTGGAAGAGTGCAGACTTGCAGAGTAGTACACAAGTTGATGGGGCACATATATTGGGAACTAATATTATTTTCTAAACTAAGAACAATTAAATAGTGAGTTAAGAAAGTGGGAAGAGCAACAGTACTACACATTGCACATTACTAGCTTGTAATTGAGTTGGAAATTGAGTTGTTGTTCTCAAAATCGAGTGTCTCAAACACTGAATTGGAAATTACGGAGAAAATGAAAGATTTGACAAGCTAGTAATTATCAAATTAGATGCATCTGTCAATTTGTATTTGTGAGGGAGGTAGATAAGAGACAAACAAACAAATGGGAAGATTGTTGAAAGAGGTAAGGGGAGAGAAAATGGAAGAGCACATACCTGATGCTTATCAATGAAGGAATGGCGGAATCGAATCAACCTTCCAGATGCTTATCAATGGAGATGGTGTGAACTCTGGGAACCTTCTAGTTACTCTCCCATTTTTCTCTCTCCTCATTATAACAAAGACAAATAGAAACTCATACTTTCTTATGTATAGCGTGAAGTTCACACGCTCAAAAGAAGAAAGAAAAATGAGGTCAAACCGGAAAATTGACTTTTTTTTGCCGGAATCCGGAAGCAAGGTGGTTGTTTTAATAATATAGAAGATATAAGGTTTTTTTTCACAAAAAAAAATATATAAGGTGCTTTCTTACAAAAAGTTAAACAAATAAGGTGTTTTCTCGCAGATTTTCCTTAAATTCCACTAACATGAACATGTACTGGTAGAAAAACCGAGTAAGTCATGGAACTATTGTAATACTCCGTATTTTAGTAGTAATTTCGTATTAATTAAGAAAGTATAAAGAATTAATAAAAAGGTATTTTAGATTATTAATAGGAATAAATTATTATTAATATGAAATTGTTAGGCATTTTCGGAGTTTTAAAAGAGTAACCTAATCTTCACTTGACCTAGGGTTACTACCTTTTGAGGGGAGTATAAAAAGAAAAGGAGAGGGAATTTCAGAAGACCCTAAACCCTTTCTTCTCCCTCTCCTCAGCCGACTTTTCTCTTTCCTCCCCCTCTCTCTCAGCCGATTTCAACCCCTTCTCTCTCAGAATTTTCCTTCTCTCTTTCTCTCTCGGATTCTCTCTCAAACTCTCGCTGAATTTTCCTCTCGCTTCCTCCTTCTAGTCGCCTGCGGTTGTGCGAATTCAGGCGAGGGTTTGGTGCGAAGGGTCGAAGGTTTCGTGCGGGTGTGTCGAGGTTTTCGTTTGCGGGTTTCGTGCGGCGTGTGTGTGCTTCGTGTGTGCGGAAAAGGGTGTTCGAGAGTGTTGGTGCGAAGGTGTTCGTGGTGGTGCGAGTTCCGTCGAGCACGAGGGTGTTCGAGAGTCTCTTGTGCGAAAAGTGGGTCGAGTGCTGCGACAAGGGTCGTGGTGTTCGAGGGTTTTGTGCGCAAGAGAGGAGTGGTGCTCGAAACTTTGAGCGATTTCCGTCGAAGGTCTTCGAGGGTTGCGTGAGGCTGTCCGTGCGCGACGAGGGGTTGTGAGACGGTCTCGGTGTTGTGCGCGTGTGTGGTGTGGTTTTCGGTCGCCGAAATTCTTTCGCCGGCGAGTTCTAGCGGTATTATTTTTGTACTTAACTTAGTATGTCAGTTTATTAATTATTTTTATATTTACAGTTTTTCATAATTACGTACGTTGTATTTTTAGTAATTAGTAATTAATAATTAGGAAGTAAAGTTGTGTAAATTTATTAGATTGTTTAACTAGTTAAGTTATTGTTCTGTTTTAAGTTAAAATTCTGGTTAGGTTTGTAATTGGAATAAGTTGAAAGTAGGAAAAGTGTGTCCAATTATTAGTTACAGTTATTATCGTTTCATGGGTGACCTGTTTCATGGAACCTGACTTTGGGACTTATGACTTACCTTTTTGGATATGGAACTTACTGATACATATTGATTAAGCATTCAAGAGCATTCAAAGAAAGAAACAAGAACAAAGAAAGAGAACATAAAAGTTTGTATCAAACCGGTTCAACAAGATTGAACAACCACCACTTTCACTAACCAAATACCACCAATCTAAGATCAAGTTATAACAATAAGCTTCTAACTTGCATCTACTTTGAGTTTCATTCACTAAATCAACGTTTAAGTGAAAGAATTAAGCAAAGATTTGAGAATGGTCTAAACTGACCGGAAATACAATAAGCACACAGCTTAGTGTTTCAAGCATAAAAGCTTCAATTTTCATTCAAATGACTTAATTCCAAAAAGAGTACAAAGATAACTTATATGTCTACCTTGTGTCCAAATTTCAGCTGATTTGGACTTCATTTGCCACGCCAACTAAGCTAATAAACTACAAGACACAAATATTACAAACTGTTCAGCACACTTTCTAAAAACTAGCTTAATTCCCTATTGGAAGTTACAAAACAGACGAACTACCAATGGAATACTAAAGTAAACATATTAAACTATAACTCCTCAAAAGCTTGTACCATTTGCAGCTCAAATGATTGCTGCCCAAAAGCTTCAAAGTGAAGCTAGGAGGACGCTGGGAACTGGGCAGAAGCATACCCTCACTTGAAGTCTTCTTCTCTCATTGGTTTGGCTTCCCTTGCCATGTAACTTCATGTGGCTTCATACACTTCCCATAGGCTTCAATTCAGTGGAGGTGGCAACCAAAAGCAGCAAAAACATCTCCTAAACTAGCTAATAAACCGGATTACAATGAAGCTAAACTAGCTTAGCTCTTAAAGCATGATTAACTAACTTAAGTATGTAATTAGGCTACTAATCACTTACTAAACTTGATTACCAATACATAATGATGATTAAGGTGTCATTAAGTATTAACTAATCTTGCTTAAGTAGAGATTAACAATGGATTAGCCTAATCAAGTTGCTTAAGTAAGGTTTTAGGATAAACCGAGCTAGTTAGGCTAAGAAATTGAACCTCCTTTACCATGTTCTCCTTTTGATCATGTAGAAGAAGACCTTGATTGTTTAAGCTAGATGCTCCTGCATCATTCTCCTCAGGTTCGAAAAGGTCTTCTTGTAATTCAAAATCTTCAGCAAGATATGGAGCTAAATCACAAACATTGTATGCATTGCTGTTGATCTTCTCTAGCACTTTGAAAGGTTCATCACTTCGTGGCATTAGCTTGTTTTCTTCCTTAGATGTAACCACACTAGATGTTCCTGTTCACTTTGACTATACACAAGAATATCACCAAAATAAACAACAACAAAGATACCAATGAAGAGCCTGAGTACCTCGTGCATAAGTCTCATGAAAGTACTTGTCAAACCACATGGAAGATCAATTGGAAAGACATCACCAAACTCCTTCACTAGAAGCTTAACCATTTCGTGCACTCCATCAAAATTCTCATCATTTTCATCCATAACCTTCCCCTTTTCTACAGTTTTGTCAAGTTGTGTTTTAGAAAGGATTAAGGTTTTTTTGTTTTGTGTTTTAGGTGGTGTTGTTTTTGGTTTTAAAGTATTCGACCATGGACTAGGACTAAGCACAATTTTTCTCTTATTATGCATGAAAGTGTATGTATTAGTCCTACCATTATGTAAGGCTTCTTTATCAGATTGCCAAGGTCTACCTAAGAGTACATGGACAGCATCCATAGGTAATACATCACATAAAACTTCATCTTTATAAGAATCTCCAAAAGAAAAGCTAATTAAAGCTTGTTTTGTTACCTCCACACAATTGCCATCATTAAGCCAATGAAGCTTATATGGTTTTGGATGTGAGAAAGTAGCATGATTGAGCTTGTCCACCATAGAAGATGAGGCGACATTAGTGCAGCTTCCTCCATCAATGATCATCGAACATATCTTCCCTCCAATCAAGCATTTTGTTTGAAAGATTTGATCCCTTTGAGAAGGAACCAATTCAGCTTCTTTGGCATGAAGAACCCTCCTTAGAACAAGGCTTAAATGATCACCTTGAGTCACCTCTCCAACCTCTAAAACTCCTTCACATTCGGCCTCCTCTTCAAGCTTCTCTTCATGGTTTTCCTCCTGTTCAAGTGATTCTTCAATGTTTTTAATGTCAATTAAAGTCATTACTCTTTTATTAGGACATTGAGCTTGATAATGACCATAACCATGACACTTAAAGCATTTTACATCAGATTTTTTTGAGGTTTCATCCACCACTTTCTTCCCTTTATCAACCACTTTCAATCCGCCACTCTTAGGGGTGTAAGGAGATGTGTATGGTGTTTTAACATTAGAAACTCCCTTAGAATAGGTAGTTCCCTTCACAAAAGGTTTCTTCTTCTTCTCCTTAATGTGTTTTTCAACTTTAAGAGCTAACTTAAAGAGTTCATCTAAGGTAGAATAAGGGTGTAACTCCACCTTCCTCTTAATGTCCTTTTCTAAGCCTCCTAGAAATCTAGACATTGTTTGCTCTTCTCTTTCTTGTACATCTAACTTCATTAACAACTTTTCAAACTCATGGATGTAATGTTCTACCCCTTTATGGTCTTGAGAAATTTCGGCCAATTGGTTATACAAATCAAGGGTGTAAGTAGATGGTAAAAACTTCTCCCTCATTTTCTTTTTTAGCTTACTCCAACTCTTGATTTTAGGCTTTTGTTTTCTAGTTCTAGCTAATACAACATTTTCCCACCAAAGGGATGCATACCCCTTTAGTTTAGCTACAGCAACCTTGAAAGCCTTAGCATCATCATACTCCTTAAGTTCAAAGATCCTCTCACACCTTGAAACCCACTCCAAATAAGTAGGTTGTAAGGACTATTTGATGAAACAAGTAGGGGAGGACTGGGATGTTTGGTTCTTTAAGATGAAGTCTGCTATGGATTACAGAATTATGCAAGGGGAGCAGTGGTTATGATCTGAGGGCTCTAGGATACACTTCATGCTTCGTTATGTTCCAGACATAGAGCCATATAGATTTGTTCATCGTAGGTATGGAGATATGTGGACTACAAAGGGGTATTTCAATAGGAATAAGCATACCTACGGATACCAGAACCTTCCTTCTGAAAAGCACTTCCTCACTGACCTTAAATACTGCGAGAATGAGTGGAGGGTTCGTGAAACCAGGGGTCAAAACCCTTCTACTTCATCTGAAGGGGAAAGTTCGGGCAATAGGACCGTAGATGGGAATTCTGAGAACCCAGGGGTCATACCTGAACCACCATCAGCACCTGTGGCAAAGAGGCCAAGATACCAACCATTTGAGGATGAGTTAATAGCCGATGACTTTCAAAATCTTAGGACAATCACTTATGTCTCGGACGATGAGAGAAACAATAGGACCTTCATTATAGTGTTGGGTGGGGTCCAGGTTGTACCAGGGTTACATGGGGAGGATGATGACGAGCCACCCCCACTAGAGGATATACCAGTTGAGGAAGAGGACCCTGCTGAGAATGAAGACCCTGTTAAGGAAGAGAATCTTGTTCAGGAAGAGGATCCCATTGAGGAGGAGGATCCCATCGAGGAAGAAGACCCCGAGGAAGACCAAGGACCCATACTAGAGGATATATTCTTTGAGGACGACAAACCTGATGCAGAAGAAATTGACCTTGATGGGGGGATAGAGGATTCTGGATTAGAGGATGAAGCTCGCCGCCTTAGCCCATAGTTCTTTTGATCATATATGTAGGATTAGGACTTTTGTTTTATTTTGGTCTTTTTTTTTCAGTTGTTATGTTAGTGATAATAAGGCTTGCATGCCGATTAGGGAGTAGCATTATTTGATTTATATATATATACATATGATATTTCTTTACAAACATTACATTCCCATTTTCAATAATAGTACATAGTGTTATCTTTTATTGTTAATTGTGGCATCTTATTTTGGATGATTGTAATGCAAGTCAGTACAGACTTAAAAGTGTTCGCAATATATATTTATATGTTAAATGTGTATTCGTTGAATAAGTTAAAACAAAAATTATGTGTAAGTCACTGAAATAGCTACTATGTTAATTTCAGCGCAGAATGGTTCGATCGGGAGGCGCCCCTGAAACCTCTCTCAATATCGAGCAATCGATACGTGACCTAGTACAAATTACTGCCAACTTAGCCCAAGGTCACAACCGGGATGGGGACCTATCTGAAAAAGTGGCCCGTAGGAACCCACCTGTACTAAATGGAAAAGGGGACCTAAAGAGTTGGAGAACTGGGTTGGGGAATTTGATAAACTTTTCTTCACTCTATCCTGCCCTGATGAGAAAACCGTGCCCTTAGCTAGCTACTATCTGCAGGGGGATGCCCATTTCTGGTGGACCCAGGCTAAGGACAACCTTCTAAGTCAACCTGGTTTCGGGTGGGAGACTTTCAAAAAGGCCCTAAGAGACAAGTACTACCCTCCATATCTTAAGAAACAAAAAGCCCAGGAGTTTATGATGCTGGAGCAAAGGACCATGTCTGTGGAGGAGTATTACCGAAAATTCATTGAACTAATGAGGTTTGCCCCGGAGATTGCCCCTACTGAGGAGGCTAAAGCCTCACGTTTTGAATTGGGACTTACCCTTGACCTGCAGGGTAGACTGGGGGAGATACATTCACCTCTCTGGACCATGTGTTTGGCAAAGCTGCCCACCTTTATGCTATCAGGAAGAGGGAGGAAGGGGTAAGCTTGGCGAGAAACGTAAGGATAACCCAAACCCTGAGGGCCAGAAGTTTGAGAAAAAGCACAACGGGAACCAGAACAATCAAAACCCTCAGAGGAATTTTGGTAAGGGACCCAATAATAACCCTAATCCACAAACAACAACAACAACAACGCAACAACAAACCAATAACCGCAGACCTGAGCGTGTATATGGTGTAGAAAGTTCCCTAACAACCATCCTGGTAAGGACTGTGAGGGTAACAAGGTTGAATGTTGAGAATGTGGGAAGATGGGACATAGAGCCTATGAATGCTATTCGAAGAACAAGCTAAACCCCAATGGCCAAAGGAAGGGGAATTATGGGGACAAGCCCCGAAACGGGAATGGTAACGGGGGAAGTAATTACAATGGGAATTCTAACTATTCCAAGCCCGCGACCAACACCAGCAACCAAGTCTCTAATGTGAACAATGCAACTAGTTCCCAAGATAAGGGCAAAGGGAAGCTGTACATGATGACGGCTAGAGAAGAAGAGGCTCGTAGAGATGTTGTCACGGGTACATTTTCTATCAACTCCACTCCTGTTAAAGTATTATTTGATTCTGGAGCATCCTTGTCATTTATTGCCCATGCAACTGTTAGAAATTTAGCATTGGTCGAGTCTGAGTCGATTTCTATGCCTATAGTCATTCCATCTGGGGAGACTGTTAACTGTTCTAAAAGATTTCTAAAAGTGCCATTAAAGATAGGTGAGGGATACTTTCCCTCTGATCTGATAGAGTTTAACTTATCGAACCTAGATATCATTCTGGGGATGGATTGGCTTGGGAAGTACATGGCTAAGATAGATTGCGATGCGCAGAAAGTGGAACTAAGGGACCCTTCGGGGAAAAGAGTGTCATATAGGAGAATACCTCGAGAACCCGGAATTAAAGTTATCAATGCGTTACAACTTAAGAACTACGTAGACAAGGGTTGGCCCCTATTTATGTGTTCAGTGAGAAGAGTTGAGGATGATCCGTTGAGGCCTGAAGATGTGCCCATAGTCCGAGAGTTCCAGGATGTCTTTCCTGAGGAAATACCTGGTATGCCTCCAAGGAGAGATGTAGAGTTCACCGTTGACCTAGTACCTGGGACTGGACCATTTCGAAAGCCCCATATCGGATGGCTCCGGCAGAAATGAATGAGTTAAAGAACCTGTTAGAGGAACTACTAGACAAAGGGTATATTAGACCTAGCATGTCGCCATGGGAGCACCCGTCTTATTTGTGAAAAAGAAGGATGTTAGCTTGAGGTTATGTATAGACTACCGAGAGTTGAACAATGTCACTGTGAAAAACAAGTATCCATTACCTTGGATTGATGATTTGTTCGACCAACATCAAGGTGCGGGGATGTTCTCAGGGATATTCATAGACGATATCCTGATCTATTCTAAGAACAAGGAGGAACATGAGGATCACTTGAGGGTCATTTTACAGGCACTCAGGGACAACCAACTATATGCAAAGTTTTCGAAATGTGAATTTTGGTTGGAAAGGGTGTCATTTTTGGGTCATTTTATCTCTAAGGAGGGTGTATCAGTAGATCCTGCGAAGATCAAAGCCGTGAGTGAATGGCCTACCCCAAAGAATGTCACGGATATACGAAGTTTCTTGGGTTTAGCCGGTTACTGTAGGAGATTTGTGAAAGACTTCTCCAAGATAGCAAAACCTATGACAAACCTGATGAAGAAGGATTGTAGGTTTACCTGGAATGAGGACAGTGAGAAGGCCTTCCAAACGCTCAAAGACAGGTTAACCTCAGCCCCTGTCCTAACCTTGCCTAACGGGAACGAAGGATATGATGTGTATAGTGATGCATCCAAAAATGGGTTGGGTTGTGTTCTGATGCAAAACGGGAAGGTTATAGCTTATGCGTCCCGACAGTTGAAGCCATATGAATTTAATTACCCAACACATGACCTAGAATTGGCCGCCATAGTATTTGCACTCAAAATCTGGAGACACTACCTCTATGGGGTAACCTGCCGTATCTTCACCGATCACAAAAGCCTTAAGTATATCTTCACCCAGAAAGACCTCAACATGAGACAACGCAGATGGTTAGAGCTCATAAAGGACTATAACTTAGACATCCAATACCATGAGGGTAAAGCCCAACGTTGTTGCTGATGCGTTAAGTCGCAAGTCTAGCCATAGCTGAATACATTAGTCGTTGCCGACAAACTTTGTGAGGAATTCTTCAGACTTCAGATAGAAGTTGTTCATGAAGGGGAGGTAGAAAGATTGCTGAGTGCCCTAACGATCGAACCCAACTTCCTAGACGAGATAAGAGTGAGTCAACCTGGGGATGTGAAGCTTGAGCGAGTTAAGGCAAAGCTTAAAGAGGGCAAAGCAGAGGGGTTTGCGATCCATGAGGATGGAAGCATACGATATAAGGATAGGTGGTGCGTGCCACAAAAGTGTGAAGAGCTGAAACAAAAGATAATGAGCGAGGGTGATAACACGACGTATTCTGTCCACCCAGGGGGAGATAAGTTGTATAAGGACCTCAAGAAGATGTTTTGGTGGCCTGGTATGAAGAGAGCAGTAGCTGAGTTTGTTTCAAAATGCTTAACATGCCAGAAAGTCAAAAGTGAACACAAGAGACCTCAGGGAAAGATTCAACCCTTAGACATTCCGACATGGAAATGGGACTCGATATCCATGGACTTCGTTGTCGCCTTACCTAGGAGTCGGGGAGGCAATAATACCATTTGGGTGATAGTGGATAGACTAACCAAGACAGCAAGGTTCATACCTATGAAGGATACGTGGAGTATGGAAGCCTTAGCCAAGGCTTATGTGAAAAATGTCATTCGATTGCATGGAGTACCCACAAGTATAGTATCAGATCGAGACTCTCGATTCCTGTCGAATTTCTAGAAAAAGGTCCAAGAAGCATTTGGTAGTGAGCTATTAATGAGTACAGCCTTTCACCCAGCTACCGATGGTCAAACCGAACGAACTATTCAGACCTTAGAGGACATGTTGCGAGTATGTGCTTTAGAATACCAAGGGTCATGGGAGGACCATTTGGACCTCATAGAATTCTCATACAACAACAGCTATCATGCTAGTATTAAGATGGCACCATTTGAAGCATTGTACGGGAGAAAGTGTCGTAGCCCTTTGTGTTGGAACGACATCAGTGAGACTATAGTGTTAGGACCAGAGATGATTCAGGAGACGGTGGATCAAGTGCGAGTCATTCAAGAAAAGATTAAGGCTGCACAGGACAGGCAAAAATCCTATGCGGACCAGAAGCGAAGGGATGAAAATTTCGAAGTTGGGGAAAAAGTGTTGCTTAAGGTGTCCCCAATGAAAGGAGTGATGCGATTCGGGAAAAAGGGGAAGCTAAGCCCTAAGTTCATAGGACCCTATGAGATATTGGCGAGGGTAGGGAAAGTTGCTTATCGCCTGAATTTACCCAACGACTTAGAAAGGGTCCATAACGTGTTTCACGTATCCCAACTCCGGAGATACGTACCTGATGCGTCACATGTCCTTGAACCTGAAAACGTCGAGATAAACGAAACTTTGTCTAATGAGGAGAAACCTGTCCAGATCCTAGACCGCAAAGTGTGGAGTACGAGGAATAAGGACGTCAGAATTGTCAAAGTGTTGTGGAGAAATCAAACTACCGAGGAAGCGACATGGGAAGCCGAAGATGCAATGCGTCTGAAGTACCCTGAGCTTTTCCAAGAGGTACGTGAGTTACGGGGACGGAATTCTTTCGCCGGCGAGTTCTAGCGGTATTATTTTTGTACTTAACTTAGTATGTCAGTTTATTAATTATTTTTATATTTACAGTTTTTCATAATTACGTACGTTGTATTTTTAGTAATTAGTAATTAATAATTAGGAAGTAAAGTTGTGTAAT
The DNA here is from genome assembly GCF_026745355.1 of Beta vulgaris subsp. vulgaris. Lineage (NCBI taxonomy): Eukaryota > Viridiplantae > Streptophyta > Magnoliopsida > Caryophyllales > Amaranthaceae > Beta > Beta vulgaris. The sequence goes on along the minus strand of NC_079207.1, from coordinate 41,979,634 downwards.
AATTTATTAGATTGTTTAACTAGTTAAGTTATTGTTCTGTTTTAAGTTAAAATTCTGGTTAGGTTTGTAATTGGAATAAGTTGAAAGTAGGAAAAGTGTGTCCTATTATTAGTTACAGTTATTATCGTTTCATGGGTGACCTGTTTCATGGAACCTGACTTTGGGACTTATGACTTACCTTTTTGGACATGGAACTTACCTTTTGGACATGGAACTTATCTTTTGGACATATGACTTACTTTTGGACATATGACTTAACTTCTGGACATAAGACAGGTTGGACTTATGACCCTTTTGGATTGGTAAAATAGTGGACTAATGTTACTAACTAACTTAGTTACTCACTAACTCTGACTTCTAAAAGACGTTAAATTCACTAGATTAGAATTATAACGAAAGTTCTGGAATAAGGTTTTAACTATCGTTTAATTCGAATCGTTAGGTCGTTATGGTCTTAGTACGTAGTAGTTGTTAGTGTTATCAAAGGACGTAACACTAAAGCTTTGTTTTATTTAGGTCCCAATTTCATAAGCGGCTCTTCTATTAAGTCAGCGAAAATTCTCCGCTACAAGGTACGTACGCGTACCAGTTTACTTTCAAAGCTTAGTATCATGTTTAGGTTGCAGTTCATGTTATTGGAACCTAGTACCATGATAGGGAACATTTGATTGTGATTGTTTGGTTAGACGTTTATAACGTGAAATCAATATGATGCATTGAATATGTTGCATTGAAATGCGAAGTTCTATCGTAGTGTAACATCAGCATTATTAATCTGATCTATAGAGTAACAGAGTGTTACAGAGATAAGATTGAGTTTGGTAATTAAGAGAGCATGTAAATGACTCCTTAAAGTTATAAAAGAATAGTTGGTAGTAAAAGAAGATTATGGCATACTTGTAGTTGGATTCCCTACAAGTATAGAACAATGGGGGGAGTGTGGGACTTGTCCTACACTCCTACGCAGGCCTACTGTGACGACAGTAGTGTCCTTATATTTTGATAACTCAAGTAGGCGGAAGGTTCCGTTCGATCTTGGGGGTATGCATACTAAGGTGATGGGTGTGAGACGGAACAAAACCGTATTTGCATTTCATCTAATAGACCAAGTTGTCTATTAAGGATTCAGTAGCCCGTATGATTCTAGTAAGATGACGGTGCCCGTTCGATGCCAAATAATGAAAGATTAAAGGATGTGAGATAACGTATTTCATATAGCAGTTGTAATGTATGCATCATTTATGTTCATATAGTTTCAATGGTTCATTACGTACTCAGCATAGCTGACTCTGTGTGTTATTATGTGTTTTGTCCTGTGATGAACTATTGACACTTCAATGGGGAGCAGACTAGGTGAGCTGGTGCTGCTGCATGATATCAAGCATAAGGGGGCTAGTCTGTAGTTTGAAGTTAAACTTTTGGTTTAAGTATTACTGAATTTTATAGAACATTGTTAACATGGTTTGAGTTTGAATAAAGAGGGGTCATCTATGATTCCCGAGTTGTATTTACATTTTCTATTCCGCTGCAATTTGGTTTTGAGACAATGAATTTGAGTTACCGTATTTCTAATTATGCCTTGCGTTCCATCGCGGCGGTAACACTCCCAAAGTCGATGCGACGTAGCATTAGACGTGTATGGATTTTGGGGGTGTTACAAAACTGGTATCAGAGCTTCCTATTTTCAAAGACGTTTTCGAAACGATTTCAAAACGGGTAGTATGGGCTAGGAGCATATAGATCATGTCATGTGCATTAAGTCATAGGAATGTTATCATTGCAATTTTGTTCGTATCTCGAACTTGTATGTGCTCTCTGTGTAATTGAAATGGTGAAAGATTCTTGAAATCTTCAAATGTGACTAGATTAAGAGAGTGTACAAAGATAGGTCTAAATTGATTAGACTCAAAACTTATTTTAGTATAAAAACTATTTTATTGATCGAAATGAGCTTGATTTCACTTGTGGATTTCAAAGTTAAAATGAGCATTTACCTCTTTACAAAAACTTAGACTATTCTATTTTGTTTTTACTTTCGCAGATGGTTCACGACATAGGTTGTAAGGACTATTTGATGAAACAAGTAGGGGGACTGGGATGTTTGGTTCTTTAAAATGAAGTCTGCTATGGATTACAGAATTATGCAAGGGGAGCAGTGGTTACGATCTGAGGGCTCTAGGATACACTTCATGCTTCGTTATGTTCCAGACATAGAGCCATATAGATTTGTTCATCGTAGGTATGGGATATGTGGACTACAAGGGGTATTTCAATAGGAATAAGCATACCTACGGATACCAGAACCTTCCTTCGAAAAGCACTTCCTCACTGACCTTAAATACTGCGAGAATGAGTGGAGGGTTCGTGAACCAGGGGTCAAAACCCTTCTACTTCATCTGAAGGGGAAAGTTCGGCAATAGGACCGTAGATGGGAATTCTGAGAACCCAGGGGTCATACCTGAACCCCATCAGCACCTGTGGCAAAGAGGCCAAGATACCAGCCATTTGAGGATGAGTTATAGCCGATGACTTTCAAAATCTTAGGACAGTCACTTACGTCTCGATGAGAAGGAACAATAGGACCTTCATTATAGTGTGGGTGGGGTCCAGGTTGTACCAGGGTTACATGGGGAGGATGATGACGAGCCACCCCCACTAGAGGATATACCAGTTGAGGAGAGGACCCTGCTGAGAATGAAGACCCTGTTAGGAAGAGAATCCTGTTCAGGAAGAGGATCCCATTAGGAGGAGGATCCCATTGAGGAGGAGGATCCCATCGAGGAAGAAGACCCCGAGGAAGACCAAGGACCCATACTAAGGATATATTCTTTGAGGACGCGAACCTGATGCAGAAGAAATTGACCTTGATGGGGGGATAGAGGATTCTGGATCAGAGGATGAAGCTCGCCGCCTTAGCCCATAGTTCTTTTGATCATATATGTAGGATTAGGACTTTTGTTTTATTTTGGTCTTTTTTTTCATTTGTTATGTTAGTGATAATAAGGCTTGCATGCCGATTAGGGAGTAACATTATTTGATTTATATATATATAATATGATATTTCTTTACAAACATTACATTCCCATTTTCAATAATAGTCATAGTGTTATCTTTTATTGTTAATTGTGGCATCTTATTTGGATGATTGTAATGCAAGTCAGTACAACTTAAAGTGTTCGCAATATATTTATATGTTAAATGTGTATTCGTTGAATAAGTTAAAACAAAAATTATGTGTAAGTCACTGAAATAGCTACTATGTTAATTTCAGCGCAGAATGGTTCGATCGGGAGGCGCCCCTGAAACCTCTCTCAATATCGAGCAATCGATACGTGACCTAGTACAAATTACTGCCAACTTAGCCCAAGGTCACAACCGGGATGGGACCTATCTGAAAAAGTGGCCCGTAGGAACCCACCTGTACTAAATGGAAAAGGGGGACCTGAAGAGTTGGAGAACTGGGTTGGGAATTTGATAAACTTTTCTTCACCTATCCTGCCTGAGAGAAAACCGTGCCCTTAGCTAGCTACTATCTGCGGGGATGCCCATTTCTGGTGGACCCAGGCTAAGGACAACCTTCTAAGTCAACCTGGTTTCGGGTGGGAGACTTTCAAAAAGGCCCTAAGAGACAAGTACTACCCTCCATATCTTAAGAAACAAAAAGCCCAGGAGTTTATGATGCTGGAGCAAAGGACCATGTCTGTGGAGGAGTATTACCGAAAATTCATTGAACTAATGAGGTTTGCCCCGAGATTGCCCCTACTGAGGAGGCTAAAGCCTCACGTTTTGAATTGGGACTTACCCTTGACCTGCAGGGTAGACTGGGGGAGATACATTCACCTCTCTGGACCATGTGTTTGGCAAAGCTGCCCACCTTTATGCTATCAGGAAGAGGGAGGAAGGGGGTTGCTTGGCGAGAAACGTAAGGATAACCCAAACCCTGAGGGCCAGAAGTTTGAGAAAAAGCACAACGGGAACCAGAACAATCAAAACCCTCAGAGAAATTTTGGTAAGGGACCCAATAATAACCCTAATCCCAACAACAACAACAACAACAACAACCGCAACAACAAAACCAATAACCGCAGACCTGAGCGTGTATATCGGTGTAGAAAGTTCCAACAACCATCCTGGTAAGGATTGTGAGGGTAACAAGGTTGAATGGGAATGTGGGAAGATGGGCATAGAGCCTATGAATGCTATTCGAAAACAAGCTAAACCCCAATGGCCAAAGGAAGGGGAATATGGGGACAAGCCCCGAAACGGAAATGGTAAACGGGGAAGGAAGTAATTACAATGGGAATTCTAACTATTCCAAGCCCGCGACCAACACCAGCAACCAAGTCTCTAATGTAACAATGCAACTAGTTCCCAAGATAAGGGCAAAGGGAAGCTGTACATGATGACGGCTAGAGAAGAAGAGGCTCGTAGAGAGTTGTCACGGGTACATTTTCTATCAACTCCACTCCTGTTAAAGTTTTATTTGATTCTGGAGCATCCTTGTCATTTATTGCCCATGCAACTGTTAGAAATTTACATTGGTCGAGTCTGAGTCGATTTCTATGCCTATAGTCATTCCATCTGGGGAGACTGTTAATGTTCTAAAAGATTCCTAAAAGTGCCATTAAAGATAGGTGAGGGATACTTTCCCTCTGATCTGATAGAGTTTAACTTATAACCTAGATATCATTCTGGGGATGGATTGGCTTGGGAAGTACATGGCTAAGATAGATTGCGATGCGCAAAAGTGGAACTAAAGGACCCTTCGGGGAAAAGAGTGTCATATAAGAGAATACCTCGAGAACCAGGAATTAAAGTTATCAATGCGTTACAACTTAAGAACTACGTAGACAAGGGTTGGCCCCTATTTATGTGTTCAGTGAGAAGAGTTGAGGATGATCCGTTAAGGCCTGAAGATGTGCCCATAGTCCGAGATTCCAGGATGTCTTTCCTGAGGAAATACCTGGTATGCCTCCAAGGAGAGATGTAGAGTTCACCGTTGACCTAGTACCTGGGACTGGACCCATTTCGAAAGCCCCTATCGGATGGCTCCGGCAGAAATGAATGAGTTAAAGAACCAGTTAGAGGAACTACTAGACAAAGGGTATATTAGACCTAGCATGTCGCCATGGGGAGCACCCGTCTTATTTGTGAAAAAGAAGGATGGTAGCTTGAGGTTATGTATAGACTACCGGGAGTTGAACAATGTCACTGTGAAAAACAAGTATCCATTACCTTGGATTGATGATTTGTTCGGACCAACATCAAGGTGCGGGGATGTTCTCAGGGATATTCATAGACGATATCCTGATCTATTCTAAGAACAAGGAGGAACATGAGGATCACTTGAGGGTCATTTTACAGGCACTCAGGGACAACCAACTATATGCAAAGTTTTCGAAATGTGAATTTTGGTTGGAAAGGGTGTCATTTTGGGTCATTTTATCTCTAAGGAGGGTGTATCAGTAGATCCTGCGAAGATCAAAGCCGTGAGTGAATGGCCTACCCCAAAGAATGTCACTGATATACGAAGTTTCTTGGGTTTAGCCGGTTACTGTAGGAGATTTGTGAAAGACTTCTCCAAGATAGCAAAACCTATGACAAACCTGATGAAGAAGGATTGTAGGTTTACCTGGAATGAGGACAGTGAGAAGGCCTTCCAAACGCTCAAAGACAGGTTAACCTCAGCCCCTGTCCTAACCTTGCCTAACGGGAACGAAGGATATGATGTGTATAGTGATGCATCCAAAAATGGGTTGGGTTGTGTTCTGATGCAAAACGGGAAGGTTATAGCTTATGCGTCCCGACAGTTGAAGCCATATGAAGTCAATTACCCAACACATGACCTAGAATTGGCCGCCATAGTATTTGCACTCAAAATCTGGAGACACTACCTCTATGGGGTAACCTGCCGTATCTTCACCGATCACAAAAGCCTTAAGTATATCTTCACCCAGAAAGACCTCAACATGAGACAACGCAGATGGTTAGAGCTCATAAAGGACTATAACTTAGACATCCAATACCATGAGGGTAAAGCCAACGTTGTTGCTGATGCGTTAAGTCGCAAGTCTAGCCATAGCCTGAATACATTAGTCGTTGCCGACAAACTTTGTGAGGAATTCTTCAGACTTCAGATAGAAGTTGTTCATGAAGGGGAGGTAGAAAGATTGCTGAGTGCCCTAACGATCGAACCCAACTTCCTAGACGAGATAAGAGTGAGTCAACCTGGGGATGTGAAGCTTGAGCGAGTTAAGGCAAAGCTTAAAGAGGGCAAAGCAGAGGGGTTTGCGATCCATGAGGATGGAAGCATACGATATAAGGATAGGTGGTGCGTGCCACAAAAGTGTGAAGAGCTGAAACAAAAGATAATGAGCGAGGGTGATAACACGACGTATTCTGTCCACCCAGGGGGAGATAAGTTGTATAAGGACCTCAAGAAGATGTTTTGGTGGCCTGGTATGAAGAGAGCAGTAGCTGAGTTTGTTTCAAAATGCTTAACATGCCAGAAAGTCAAAAGTGAACACAAGAGACCTCAGGGAAAGATTCAACCCTTAGACATTCCGACATGGAAATGGGACTCGATATCCATGGACTTCGTTGTCGCCTTACCTAGGAGTCGGGGAGGCAATAATACCATTTGGGTGATAGTGGATAGACTAACCAAGACAGCAAGGTTCATACCTATGAAGGATACGTGGAGTATGGAAGCCTTAGCCAAGGCTTATGTGAAAAATGTCATTCGATTGCATGGAGTACCCACAAGTATAGTATCAGATCGAGACTCTCGATTCCTGTCGAATTTCTAGAAAAAGGTCCAAGAAGCATTTGGTAGTGAGCTATTAATGAGTACAGCCTTTCACCCAGCTACCGATGGTCAAACCGAACGAACTATTCAGACCTTAGAGGACATGTTGCGAGTATGTGCTTTAGAATACCAAGGGTCATGGGAGGACCATTTGGACCTCATAGAATTCTCATACAACAACAGCTATCATGCTAGTATTAAGATGGCACCATTTGAAGCATTGTACGGGAGAAAGTGTCGTAGCCCTTTGTGTTGGAACGACATCAGTGAGACTATAGTGTTAGGACCAGAGATGATTCAGGAGACGGTGGATCAAGTGCGAGTCATTCAAGAAAAGATTAAGGCTGCACAGGACAGGAAAAATCCTATGCGGACCAGAAGCGAAGGGATGAAAATTTCGAAGTTGGGGAAAAAGTGTTGCTTAAGGTGTCCCCAATGAAAGGAGTGATGCGATTCGGGAAAAAGGGGAAGCTAAGCCCTAAGTTCATAGGACCCTATGAGATATTGGCGAGGGTAGGGAAAGTTGCTTATCGCCTGAATTTACCCAACGACTTAGAAAGGGTCCATAACGTGTTTCACGTATCCCAACTCCGGAGATACGTACCTGATGCGTCACATGTCCTTGAACCTGAAAACGTCGAGATAAACGAAACTTTGTCTAATGAGGAGAAACCTGTCCAGATCCTAGACCGCAAAGTGTGGAGTACGAGGAATAAGGACGTCAGAATTGTCAAAGTGTTGTGGAGAAATCAAACTACCGAGGAAGCGACATGGGAAGCCGAAGATGCAATGCGTCTGAAGTACCCTGAGCTTTTCCAAGAGGTACGTGAGTTACGGGGACGGAATTCTTTCGCCGGCGAGTTCTAGCGGTATTATTTTTGTACTTAACTTAGTATGTCAGTTTATTAATTATTTTTATATTTACAGTTTTTCATAATTACGTACGTTGTATTTTTAGTAATTAGTAATTAATAATTAGGAAGTAAAGTTGTGTAATAATTTATTAGATTGTTTAACTAGTTAAGTTATTGTTCTGTTTTAAGTTAAAATTCTGGTTAGGTTTGTAATTGGAATAAGTTGAAAGTAGGAAAAGTGTGTCCTATTATTAGTTACAGTTATTATCGTTTCATGGGTGACCTGTTTCATGGAACCTGACTTTGGGACTTATGACTTACCTTTTTGGACATGGAACTTACCTTTTGGACATGGAACTTATCTTTTGGACATATGACTTACTTTTGGACATATGACTTAACTTCTGGACATAAGACAGGTTGGACTTATGACCCTTTTGGATTGGTAAAATAGTGGACTAATGTTACTAACTAACTTAGTTACTCACTAACTCTGACTTCTAAAAGACGTTAAATTCACTAGATTAGAATTATAACGAAAGTTCTGGAATAAGGTTTTAACTATCGTTTAATTCGAATCGTTAGGTCGTTATGGTCTTAGTACGTAGTAGTTGTTAGTGTTATCAAGGACGTAACACTAAAGCGTTGTTTTAACGGTTTAGGTCCCAATTTCATAAGCGGCTCATTCTATTAAGTCAGCGAAAATTCTCCGCTACAAGGTACGTACGCGTACCAGTTTACTTTCAAGCTTAGTATCATGATTAGGTTGCAGTTCATGTTATTGGAACCTAGTACCATGATAGGGAACATTTGATTGTGATTGTTTGGTTAGAAGTTTATAACGTGAAATCAATATGATGCATTGAGATATGTTGCATTGAAATGCGAAGTTCTATCGTAGTGTAACATCAGCATTATTAATCTGATCTATAGAGTAACGAGAGTGTTACCAGAGATAAGATTGAGTTTGGTAATTAAGAGAGCATGTAAATGACTCCTTAAAGTTATAAAAAGAATAGTTGGTAGTAAAAGAAGATTATGGCAATACTTGTAGTTGGATTCCCTACAAGTATAGAACAATGGGGGGAGTGTGGGACTTGTCCTACACTCCTACGCAGGCCTACTGTGACGACAGTAGTGTCCTTATATTTTGATAACTCAAGTAGGCGGAAGGTTCCGTTCGATCTTGGGGGTATGCATACTAAGGTGATGGGTGTGAGACGGAACAAAACCGTATTTGCATTTCATCTAATAGACCAAGTTGTCTATTAAGGATTCAGTAGCCCGTATGATTCTAGTAAGATGACGGTGCCCGTTCGATGCCAAATAATGAAAGATTAAAGGATGTGAGATAACGTAGTTTCATATAGCAGTTTGTAATGTATGCATCATTTATGTTCATATAGTTTCAATGGTTCATTACGTACTCAGCATAGCTGAATCTGTGTGTTATTATGTGTTTGTCGACCTGTGATGAACCGTTGACACTTTCAATGGGGAGCAGACTAGGTGAGCTGGTGCTGCTGCATGATATCAAGCATAAGGGGGCTAGTCTGTAGTTTGAAGTTAAACTTTTGGTTTAAGTATTACTGAATTTTATAGAACATTGTTAAATGGTTCGAGTTTGAATAAAGAGGGGTCATCTATGATTCCCGAGTTGTATTTACTTTTCTATTCCGCAGCAATTTGGTTTTGAGACAATGAATTTGAGTTACCGTATTTCTGATTATGCCTTGCGTTCCATCGCGGCGGTAACACTCCCAAAGTCGATGCGACGTAGCATTAGACGTGTATGGATTTTGGGGGTGTTACAACTATAATAAGAGTTAATACTGCTCCTTGTGTCGGTCAACAAATAGATCAAGGTCCATGTGAAAATTAACTATAAACTAATAATATGGTTTTGGTACGTTGATAAATTTAAATACTCATGAAAAGTCATAGTGTTCATGATAAAATTGATAAAGCTCATAAAAACATGTATTTAATTCTAAAATATCAATTGTAAAAACATGTTACTATGCATGCAGAAAAATATTTAAAGATATACATATACACACACCTCAAAAATGAATAACTACTAAAATCGAAGAGAAAGGGTAGGCTAGGAGGGAAAGAGAGTTTAAACTTAAGGAAAGAGATGCATTTATAAAATTTGGTGTGAAGAATATAAGAAATGGAGAACCCTATCTATATTAGTTGGATAGGTAGAGTCGGAATAGAACTCGAAAATAAAAAGATGGGTTTAAGGAAATAGATAACCAAATTAAATTTAACTAATATCTAACTACTATTCACGATCATCCAACTAAGATTAGGATAAAATATAAGTTATCTAACAAAACAAAATTCTAGAAGGTTAAATAATTTAAGAAGATGAGCAATAAAAGAAGAAGACATAAGACATGATAAATTTAAGAGAAGGTATTGTGTCAGACCATCTGACCATAATCTTTGGTCGGACGACTTTCAGTTGGTTTCGATTTTTTTTCAGTTGGTTTTAAAAAAAATTCAGTTGGTTTCAAATTTTTTTCAGTTGGTTTTAATTTTTGTTCTTTCAATTTCTTTTCAGTTGGTTTCAACTGAAAGAATAAAAAAAACTAACTAAAAGAACAATAAAAAAAACCAACTGAAAGAAAAAAAGAACTAACTGAAAGAATAAAAAACACCAACTGAAAGAAAAAAGAACTAACTGAAAGAATAAAAAACACCAACTGAAAGAAAAAAAGAACTAACTGAAAGAATAAAAAACACCAACTGAAAGAAAAAAAGAACTAACTGAAAGAATAAAAAATACCAACTGAAAGAATAAATGTGAAGAAGATGCCAAAGAAACCAAACAACAACAGCGGGTAACTCAACTGAAAGAATTTATGATATGATGATGGATATGTTGTTGATCGATGATCGATGATATGATGATGGATGTTATTGTTCCCTGCTACTGTATACGTTCATTTGTATATTCCTCTTGTTCATTTATATTTGATATGTTCATTTATATGTTTTTTTTTTATGTACGAATACAAATATTCAGCGGAAGAAATCGAGAATTGTGAAAGTAGTTGCAGAATTTTTGAAGATGGTGAAGATGAATAGAGGAGAGAGAAAGAGGGCAATTGTAGAACCTGTGAAGTTCGGGAGGAAGTGAAAGTGGAGATTTTTGGACTTTGAATACCTTCTCCAAATTCAGAGTACTGGGCTCAGCCCATCTGACAATATGCATTGGGTCAGACAGCGTGACCCAATACTTTCACTAAATTTAATCCACTGCCGTGATGTATTAGCTGCCACAATTTTCTATTTTTTTATTTTTTTTCTTGTAAAACTTTGTAAATTTCTTTAAAAATGTTTAAATTTTTTGTTTTAAACAAAAGACTTGATTTGAAAAGTTATTAAACGAAGGCCCAGTATTCATCTGGGCTAAACTTTATTTTAAATACGCAAAATCTTTTATAAAAACCTCTTTAAAAGCTTTTTTTAGTAAATAAAAGTATTTTTAATAAACAAATCCTATTTAAAAATATAAATATTTACTTAATAAAAATACCAAGTATTAGAGACTTGGTAACACTTTCAAATTTCACTCTTTCTAAAAACAGATTTTGATATCAAACTTATTGAGAAACTTGTGAGTATTATCCCATGTGATAACGTTCAAGGCTTTAATACCAACTACTTAATTAACTTTAAACTAATGTAGCGGAACTCATGGACAATTTGTCCTCTGATTAATATAGTTCACCTCGTGTTTTCCTCTCAAAAAAAAAAAAACTAATGTAGCGGAAATACTGAAATAACTTCTCTTTATCGATATAAAATAAAATTTATTGTTCAACCATGACAATAGAAATTATGAAAACAGATAAATAACAACTCCTAGACTAATTACGAGTCCTCACTACCCCCCCCCCCATTTGAAGTATGCAACATATCAACCTATAAATTCTGCTCGCCAAAATAGGGTCATCATAGGAAAAAAGCTTTAAAACACAACAAAAGCGTGGTAGGATAAAAAAAAAACTTTGTACATGTATATATGGAATATTAAAACGCTTTATCAAACATTCAGAATATTTTCGAAAACCTTCTTTGGATACTTGTAATACTTATAGAATATAAAGTATATTACTTTGATAAAACTCCTTTCCTTTCCTAGGTACTTTTCCTAATGTGTGCACCCTCCCCCTCCCCCTAATCTAGTATTCCTTACTGAGTCTATTACGAGGGGAACTACTTGTCCACATAACTTATACAAAAGTTAAATGGGTAAAATATTATACTCACCATTCTTACTAATAAATAATAAGTCGTTGCCTCTTTATAATTGTGATTGTAAAAGATCGTATAACTAATAAAATCCTTAATCCTTCTTTGAAGGAATAATAATTCTTATATAAACCTGTCGCCATAAAAGAAAAAGGTATAAATAATATTTATGTTCGTAAACCTTGCTTCTTAGCAGTATTACCAGCAAAAGTAATGACTAAAAAGCATGCTAGTTAACAAATCTAAACCACACTGTTATTTTAGTTCATAAAGAAAAATCTCCATTATCCTAATATAGTGTTTTTAAGCTAAAGAATCAGATTTCCGCTAATATGAACATGTACTGCTAGAAAACTGAGTAAGTGATGTAAATAATAATAAGAGTTAATACTGCTCCTAGTGTCGGTCAACAAATAGATCAAGGTCCAAGTGAAAATTAACTATAAACTAATAATATGGTTATGGTACTGCACCGTTGCGTGTCGAGAATGAGTGCTGGATGCGGTGTGTGTGGAGCTGAAATTGAGGACACATTGCATGCTTTAAAGAGGTGTAAGCTCGCTGCCGTCATTTGGCAGCAAAGCAGCTTTGAAGAGGTGGTGGAAAGAGAGTTTGCTTGTGTGATAGATTGGTGGGAATGGGTTAGAGGTGAGCTGAGCGCCGAGGAGTGGGAGAATTTTATCACTTTGGCTTGGGCTGTGTGGGGGGCACGGAATGGCAGGTTCCAGAGGAGGTATGCGCTTATGCGCTGAAGGTTTGGCAGGATGCGAGGAAGGCTAGGGAGGGAAAGCTGAAGGAGGGGACTGCTGGCAGCCCAGGTGGTATGACAGAGGGGTTGTGGAAAAAGCCGGAGGTGGGCTGGGTCAAAATAAATGCTGATGCAGGAGTAAAGGAGGGGGAGGGCTCAAGCTTGGGGGTGGTGTGTCGAGATGCGCAAGGGGTGGTGATGTGGTGTGGTTCATGGCGGAGGCAGGAGGAGACCGAGCTAGGTTGTGTGGAAGCCCTCGCAATTCGATGGAGCTTGCAGATAGCTAGAAGAATGGGACAACGCAAATTGGTGATCGAGAGCGACTGTTTAAGAGCTGTAAACACTTGAGTCTGGAGTGGGGGGTGCGAACACTTTTCATTTAATTATAGAGGATATTGTTAGTCTTGCTAGTAGCTTTGAGTCTGTTATTTGGTCGTTTGTTAAGCGTGGTGGTAAATTTGTTGCCCATGCGTTGGCTCATCTTCAACATGTGGAGGTGGGGCAACGTGTATGGGATTCGGAGTTTCCGGTGTCTGTTATTTCTGGGGTTCGCGTTGACCTAATGAATTAGTTACCTGTTTTGGGTTTCCTATCAAAAAAAAAAATAGATCAAAAAAAAAAATAGTATGGTTATGGTACGTTCATAAATTTAACATACTCACGAAAAGTCATAGTGTACATAATAAAACTCATAAAGTTCATAAAAACATGTATTTCAATCTAAAATATCAATTGTAAAAACATGTTACTAATGTATGCAGAACAATATTTAGGAAACGGAGGGAGTAAGAAATAAAAGAAGAAGACACAAATCGCTTTCATGTTGAACAAAGGACAACTAGAAGATCTTCTTAGCAACAAAGGGAAAGCGTCTTTCGGTAAAAATCCACCGAAGCTAAATCCATCTGCATCCCCTTCGCATGTTAAGGTAATTAATGTAATTTCGGATGGATCTGGCGTTTGCGAACTAATATATTCAGCAGCCAAAAGGCTAGCAAGAGATAGTTCCCCGTTGTCGAAAGTTCTTAAAGATTACTGGTCCGATGACAAAAGGAAATTGGAAGCGATGTCAATCACATTCTATGACAATAACGTATGCATGCGACGAGGAGCATCACGACGGGCTGGTCATTTCCTTGACAGTTAGCAACTGTTTGTTGCGACGAGTGTTGGTCGATGGTGGAAGCTCTGCCAACATCTTATTCAAAAGCACTTAGAAGGTATGGGTCTTAATGACAGGGACATACTAAAGAAATCAATATTCTTAGTTGAATTTAGCAGAGAAACACAACAGACCTTTGGCGATATCACTTTGCCCCTTGCACAAAAGGAGACAATTTGCAAACAAGATTCAACATCCTTGATAGCCCATCAGCATAAAACGTCATACTCGGCACGCGTTGGATCCATAAGATGGTGGTCCCGTCAACTTATCATCAGACGCTCAAATTTCCCACCAAATGGGGTGTCCCAGAAATTAAAGGAGAGCAAAAGGCAGCTTGGGAGTGTTCTAGTTCGTTGTTCAAATCCTCAATGCGTCAATGTAGCAATTAATAGGCAAATCAGTTTTAGATGAACACGTTGAGCAATAAAAAGATGAAGTGATACTTGATCTAGCTTTCCCATGTCGTGTTGTTCGCATTAGAGCGACCCTGTCACTTAAGTTAAGAAACCAGGTAATGGATTTTTTAAGGACTAACCAAGACTATTTTGCACGATCCTCTGAAGATACGACAAGTATAAGCCCATACTTTATCACTCACAAGTTGAACGTCGATCTGGAACATAAACTAGACAGGTAGAAATGTTGCAAATTCACCCGTGGAGTGCAATTAGGTCATAAACGACAAGGTTCGAAAATTGATTGACAAAGGTAAAGTGCAAGAAGTTATATATCCTGATTGGCTAGCTAAAGTTGTTGGCAGTAAGAATAATAGCAAGTGAAAAGTTTTCATCGACTTTACGGATTTGAACAAAGCCTTCCCTAAAGTTTTGTTCTTGCTCCTACATAGATGCCATGGTTAGCACGACAGCAGGGCACGAACTCTTGACGTTCATTGATGCATACTCCAGTTACAATTAGATCCTCATGCATTTCGATGATGAAGAAAAATAGGCATTCGTCACCGGTATTGGTATTTATTGCTATGAAGTTATGCCATTTCGACTAAAAAAAAAAACAAGTGCGACGTATCAACGGTTACTCAACCACATCTTAAAAGACCAACTTGGCCACACAATGAAAGTCTACATCGATCATATGTTAGTAAAGTCTAAGAAGGCAGACGCTCATCAAAGACTAAGACCAAAGATTTTAACATTAATCCGTCAGTAGGCTCCTTAGATGCTAGAACATCCGGCACAATTTCCTTCTCTTCAAGAACGTCAGACGCTGTGAATGATGCAGTGGAGGTGGAAACGTCGCCTTGTTGCTGACCAACATTCAAAGAGTACTCCATAGTCACTTTGATCATGTCTTCTTCGTCTCAGATCCTTCATCGACCCAAGCCATTCCAAGTAGAGGTCAATTTTCTTCTTAAGTTCCCATGATGCTGCGCGTCCCATCATAAATTGATACATCAGTTTTTCACGAACCCATATCACTACCTCATCTTCAATTCTATCCAGCTCATTCCTCAAAGTAATGAGCTATGCTTGTAACGCTTCAATCCCATTCTGAAATGCCTCTTCAACATCTAAAGCCTTGTTTCTTAGACTCTTCAACTCCTATCCATCTCTCTTCAATGACTCTCCCATAGTGACCATGTCCTTTTTATATTTTGACGGCTTTTGAATAGCAACGTCAATTCATGCTTTGCCATCAGGAAAATATGGGACGCCTAAGATCAAAAGTATCCATCTGTGGCAACATTGATAAAAAGGTAAAATTTGACTTGTGAAACTGACTAACATTGATTAAACATACTTGAAATATAAATTCCGTGCCGTCCGACATCAACCCTGGCGGTGGGACATTCCGCAAGCGACTTACAGCATAGGGGGGAAGCACTTTCTTAGCTTGAGGCGAAATTGATATGTTTAGAGACATAAAGACGTTAGACACCTGTATACACAAAATTTCGAGTCAAAATATATATGATAGGAAACAAACTAACAAAGAAATTATATTTCAATAAATGTCTTGAGTACAATCTCTGTAAACAGTTTATCATGAAAATAAACTAAGTCCTCTGATTTTGTTCCGAAACTTGAGAGTGACACGTGTTGGTGTCGATGTGGAGTTGAATGTAGAATGACCTATTGTCAACGTCAACCTGAGTTTGAGTGTGGGATGATGTTTTGTCGACGTCAACCTGAGTTTGAGTTTTGTTTGGGTATATTCGAATTAGGGCTGACAAAGCTTGAATCTCAGTCGAATATGTTTGAGTGTATCTGAACAGTCGGCACGGGTTTGATGTGCTTGTTGACTAATTGCAGAGAGAATTCTAAGAGAATTTGATGAGCTCTTGGGAATAATGATTTTTCCGTCCTTTTCACCCGAGAGATGTGAGGTCTATTTATAGGGAATGGAGATCCCTTCATGGACTTCGTAGTTTATGGGTTTGAGCCCGTTTATGACTTGAAAGTCTTTTTTACTTTTGCCATTTGACCACCTTATTCGGACTAGTAATAATATGGACTAGCCAAAATATTTTAGAACCCAAATTATTGTTTAATTTAATTTGGATATGATATTTAAGTGGGCTAAATTAATTAAATTGGGCTAATCATATTATGATTTTAACTAAATAATAATCAATTTATTTTAATGTAAAACACTAATAATTTTTAGTGTCTACAAATTGCCCATCAAGACAGTATCATGTACACGATTTTAAGTGTTTATAGTGATCGGGTCCCGATTTTTTGCCTAACTTCATAAAAGATAGTGTTGGCTTTACTTGTTAGAGACAAATTAAAGTAGCTTGTGACAATAACCCACTTAAGACAATATACGAGTTGAAGTATAATGACTAATGAGGACTTTCTTTTTGTTGACTTTTCCTATAGTTTCACAAAATCAGGTCTTTCACACAAGAGATAGAAGTCATGTACATGCCCATCTCTCACGTTTGGTCGGATTTCATGGAAGTTGAAGGAGATAATGCTACTTCAAAACTTAATCCAAATTTTTTGTGATTTAGGATAAATAAGTTTTCAAAAATTTTATCCAACTCAAACACTTCTTCCCACACTATATATATACATAATGGGAAGTAAAAAAAAAATTATTATTCCATCGTCGCCTCTTCTGCCCACCTTAAGCCAAGGAGACGAGGACTGAAACCGAAGCCGAGCACATTACCACCGTTGCACTACCCCGAGGCCCCGAGGCGTTAAGGTCTGATTTTTTTTTTTTTTTGTAAATTTTACCTCTTTGACTAGAGATTTCTCGGCGGGCTTTTTTTCGGCCGGCGCTTTCTCGGCGGGCAGCTCTCTCGGCGGCGGATAGCGAAGTCGAGACAGGATGTCTGAAAGAACGAAGACTGCTAACAAAATTAAATAAACTTATCTGATAACCGTGGCGTGAAGAAATCACTGCTCTAAAGTTGAATTTGCCCCGTAACAACACACGGCCTCATAGCAATCAACCTCCAATGGTACACGGTTTCTATGTTTCCAGTATTGATGGAAAAACGGATTGAGAACGACCTTGAATATTGCCCAGAATTTTTGAATAGAAAGACAGTAGAGAAGAATAAAGTGTTTTCGGATTTTTTTCTGTCTCTAATCTATCATTAAACCTAGGGCTGAAAACATGGGTACAAACGGTCACTTAGTGGAAAGAGAAAACGGCAACAGTTATGGCACGAAATTACGATTAACGGCACATTAAGGGACAAAATAAGGGGAAAAACGATAACTTTAATACTGGCTTAAAACGGTCATAAAACTTAAAGAATATTGACCCAAAACTTTAGTTAAGTTAAGTTTATTCCCCAAAGCCGAAATCCCAAAGCCCAAAGCCCAAAGCCTTGGCCCGGACCAGGCGGGCGCGCGCGTGTGGTCACTCCACTCACCACATGCCCACTAAAAGTCCTTTTGCTACACAATTCAATGGGTATAGAAAGTGTAATGGTTATAAACCCTTTACACTCCCTATTATTCTTTCAATGTGGGACTTTTCACATTCTTTTGAAGCAAATCTTGAGTTTCTTTAAAAAACCTTTATAAACTCCAACAATCCCCCACATGATTCAAAAGAAGAAAACAGGAAGAAACAGGGCTGAAAACAGATGATTTGGGCAATAGATACTGAGTTTTGAAGTATAAATGTCTTATGGACTTGAATTGACACTCAGTGCATACAAATATGTCTTACTATCGTAAGAGGTAGATTTCTCTTTGAACCTTTCACGAAGATATCAAAACATAGTTGCACACTCAACCTTTTTCAAATCAAGAGACGTTCTCGCAAATATAATATAGGTGCCCCACAATTTACCTGGATTCTCATGAATGCTCTAGAGAGCCTAAGCCTTGGACTCTCATAGGGATTGGGCGTAACCCTTGTTTTTGGCGATGCCCTCTAGCCTTATACTTGTCTAAAGACCTATCACGCTTGCATTTCTTTCTAAAGATCCATCTACTGCTAGAGGCCTTACAACCTCTAGGAAGATCTGACAGAATCAAAGTGTTATTACTCATAATAGACTCTATTTCACTGTTAATAGCCTCTAACCAAAAACTTGAGTCTACCGATCTCATGGCCTCAGCATAGGTTCTCGGGTTCTCTTCTAACACAAAAGCATTGATATCTTGCTCATTTAAGCACTCTTTCTCAGCTAGAAAGGTAGTAATAAAATCAGGTCCGAAACTAGACTCAGTTCTAGCTCTCTTACTCCTTCTAGGTTATAAGGTCTCACTAGATGATGCAATGTCACGATGCAAAATAGAAGAAGATGCAGCAGGCAAACATGATTGTAAACTAACTTTCATAGGAAAAACATGCTCAAAAAATTCAATATCTCTTGACTCTCTAATAGGACCAAAACCAGATGCATGCTTAAGAATGAGTCTATATGCAACGCTGTTAGACGCATAACCAATAAAAATACCATCTACAGTCTTAGGTCCAATCTTACTCCTTTGAAAGTCAGGAAGTCCTATCTTCCCCAAAAACCCCCATACTTTGAGGTATCCCGAATTCGGCTTGAAGCCTTTCCATAATTCATAGGGAGTCTTATCTAACTTCTTATGGGGAACTCGATTAAGGACATAACAAGCAGAAAGGATACCCTGACCCCACATATTAGTAGGCATACCTGAACTAATAAGCATAGCATTCATCATATCTTTAAGAGTTCTATTTTTCCACTCAGCTATTCCATTCTATTCTGGGGTATAAGGAGCTATAACCTCATGAATAATCCCATTAGACTCACAAATTTTTTTAAGGGAAATACAATCGTATTCTCCACCCCTATCTGATCTCACCCTTTAAATCTTAAGGTCCAATTAGGTCTCTACTTCGGCTTTATAGATTAAAAATTTCTCTTCTGCCGCATCCTTAGAACTCAATAAATAAACCTTAGTATAACGAGAAAAGTCATTAATAAAAGTAATATAATATTTCTTTCCTCCCCTACTCATGGAATTCTTAAAGTCACCTAAGTCAATATGGACCAACTCTAATAAAGTAGAGGAACGAGACACATTTTTTTTGAATGCTTTTTTAGGGTGCTTAGCTTCTACACACACTTCACATTTATCAATTGCTACAGTCGGGAATAAGACTAAGCTGTTTTAGCCTTTTAATAGAGGCAACATTCACATGATCTAGTCTAGAATGTCATAAAGAGATAGAGTCAGCAATATAAACAGAAGCAATAGAGTTTTTATTATCAATAACAACATCCAAAACAAAAAGTCTAGTATTACAAAATCCTTTACCCACAAAAATACCATTTCTGGTTAATACAAGTTTATCAGATTCAAAAGATAACTTAATCCCAGCTTTGTTTAAAAGTGAACCAGAAATGAGATTTCTGCGGATGTCAGGAACATGCAGAATATTCTGCAAAGCAATGGTTTTCCCGGATGTTAATTTCATGAATACCTATCCTTTGCCTAAAACACTCACAGTGCGTGAGTTTCCCATGAAGACGCATTCTGATTCTGGAACTTTGTGGTAGTCCTGGAACACTTCCTTGTTGGCACAGATATGACGGGTTGCACCAGTATCCACGATCCATTCAGAAACATTGCTTACCAGATTTACCTCGGACACCACAGCAGCAATGATATCATCTTCAGCAAGGTTGGCTTGAGGTTTATTGTCTTTGGCTTTGATTGGAGCTTCCTTCCTTTGACGGCACTCCATGGTAGCATGCCCATACTTACCACACACAAAGCAGTTGCCCTTAAATTTACCTTTTCCCTTGAAGTTGTTGTTATTCTGTCTGGTACCATGAAACTGATTGTGACCTTTACCTTTTGGTGCTTTACCAGCAGCAGCCTTACTTTCCACAAGATTAGCAGAAGAAGAAGAATGATCAATTGAATTTCCTTTTATTTGGATACGGTTCTACTCCTCAATCTTAATATGGGACACTAACTCTTGAAGGGTAAAATCTTTCTGCCTATGTTTTAAGGAATGAACAAAATTCTCCCAAGAAGAAGGCAATTTTTCTAGTAGGCAATTGGCTTGGAAAAGATCAGGAATAGCCATACCCTCGGCAAGAATATCAGCACATAAATGTTCATACTCATTAACTTGATCAAGCACAGGTTTATCATCATTCATTGAAAACTTCAACCAACGACCACATGCATATTTCTTAGTCCCAAAATCATCAGTCCCATACTTAGCATTCAAACCAAAGCCCAAAGTCCAAAGCCCAAAGCCCAAGGCCCAAGGCCCAATGCCCAAAGCCCAAGGCCCATGGCCCTGGCCCGGACCAGGCGGGCGCGCGCGTGTGGTAACTCCACTCACCACATGCCCACTAAAAGTCCTTTTGCTACACAACTCAATGTGTATAGAAAGTGTAATGGTTATAAACCCCTTACACTCCCTATTATTCTTTCAGTGTAGGACTTTTTACATTCTTTTGAAGTAACTCTTGAGTTTCTTTAAAAAACCTTTATAAACTCCAACACTGTCGACAAAGATGCGCCGAGATCGACTAGATTGTTTTCGACGGCGTTGGCGCCGATGAACCTCTCGACCGGGTTTGTTTTCGACGGCCCTCACGGCCGGGTTTGTTTTTGACGGCGTTGGCGGCGACGGCCCTCTTGGCCAGGTTTATTTTCGACGGCGTTGGCCGCGAGGTCCCCTCTCGGCCGGGTTTGCTTTTTCCAAGCTTTTGTTTTTCCTTCGCCGGCGTTTGGGCACCATTGCCTGGGGTTTTTTGGTTTGATGACAGAGAAAAGTTAATTGTTTTTTGTTTTTGTTTTGGATGGTTGAGGAGAAAGACAATGGAGGTTTTGTGAGATTTTGTGAGGTTCTATTAATGGAGGAGAGAGAAAAGACGAGAAATTGATGAGTTTTTTTTTCCATATCAACAACATATAACTCCAAATATGGAGTTTATGATGACATGAGTCAACGTACTGGTAGTATATGGAGTTTTTTTCACGTTTTTTGTCATGGTATGATACCGTAATGTCAATATCCAATGTTAGGGTACTGCTAATGTCCATATTATACAAAGACCTACAAGTCTCTTTTGTTTTGCTTTTGTTTGTTATGTGAGTGCGTGTATTTTTTTATAACAAGATTAGGTCTTAACATACTTTATTTGACTTGTAGTACATCATATTTTGTGAGATGCTGAACTTCTAGACTATCTTTGAAGCGTTGTAGAATCGTCGTGATGGGCCACATGTCTTTAGCACTGTGAGCCTGTCAGGGGTATTACTCATATGTCTTCAGCACTGCGACACTGACACCTCCAGACAATCCCTTGAAGACGAAGACGAAGACGTGGTTTTCGTCGTGATGGGCCACATGTCTTTAGCACCGTGAGCCTGTCAGGGGTGTTACTCATATGTCTTTAGCACTGCGACACTGACACCTCCAGATAGTCCCTTGAAGACGAAGACGAAGACGGGGATTTCGTCGCGATGGGCAACATGTCTTTAGCACTGTGAGCCTGTCCGGGGTGTTACTCATATTCTTTAGCACTGCGACACTGACACCTCAAGGCAGTCCCTTGAATACGAAGACGAAGACGACCTCTCTCTCCTTAGTTATTACGTCCGACCCTTCTCCTCTTAGCTATTTGTATGTTTTCTTTTTACACACATTTTTTTTTTCTTTTTTTCAGGATGGTGTACTTCAAAGAATTTAAGCAAGGCGATGACATTCATCTCTCTTTAATTGACAATGAAGAAGATGATCTATGAACTGGCACTACTTTCGTTATGCATAAATCATTACTTCGTCTTGATGGCATGCATACGCACATTAAGAAAGGATCGTTACTGAGTGAAATGTACCCCTGACAGGTTGCGAAGGAAAAAAAGGATTGCGCTTTTTTTTAAAAAGGAAGGGCTGCGAAGGAAGGATTGCGCTTTTTTTAAAAAGCGCAGCCCTACATAACAGAAGGGTTGCGCTTGTGGAAAAAGCGCAGCCCTTTTCACACTCAGAAGGGCTGCGCTTTTCTACAAGCGCAGCCCTACTAAGTGAAGGGCTGCGTTTTTTAAATAAGCGCAGCCCTTCTGTGTTAGTAGGGATGCACTTGTTAAAAAAGCACAGCCCTTCTTTAATGTAGGGTTGCGCTTTTTTAAAAATGTGCAGCCCTTCGTTAATTTATTTTTTTGGTATGAATTAGTGCGCGCATGTACAGTCGAGAGATAGAGCAATTCTTATTTCCCTCTTTCCCTCCCTTAGAGAATTTTTCGACGAAGAATTTTTCACCCTAACATTGCTGCCCACCACCACCACTGTTGCCCACCACCACTGCTCCACCACCACTGCTCCACCACTGGTATTTGCGCGACCTAACTCCACTGCCCCTGCTCCACCACCACTGCTCCACCAATCGCATTTGCGCGACATAACTCCACTACCCCTGCTCCACCAACACTGCTCCACCACCACTGCTCCACCACTGGCATTTGCGCACCACATTGCTCCACCACTGCTGCCCACCACCTTGCATACCACATTGCTCCACCACGTGCAACCGCGAGCATTCTCTTCTATTCTCTTCTCTTCTCATTTCTTCTCCACCATTTGAGTGGTTAATCAGGTATGAATTAATTTTGTTTTTAAATTATTTTTGTTTTTTCTTATTTGAATTAAATGATTAATGTGCAATGTGGGTTTTGTCAGTTATAGGAAGAAGAGGCTAAGGAAGGCAAATAAAGTCCAAGTATCTCTTTTCTCTTCATTGCTCGTCGTTGGTGTTAAGAGGAACTAATAGTTTAACATGTAGACAAAGTTGATAATTTATTGATGTATATATGTATTTTTTATAATGTATATTAAATTATTGATATGAGATTGTATGAAAACGCAATGTGATTTAGCTATATATGAAATCTACAAGTTGTTTGAATCATCATCATATGCCTAGATACCCTTCAAGACTTACTCATTAGGAGTAAGTCTTGAATAGTCCCCGTTTGGGACTGTTCTTGGACGTTTGATCTCACTTAGGTGGTGAATGTGTGTCTTCTTTTCAATTCGAGGAAAATCTTGGCTTATCGTTTCTCTACATTGTTCTCTGGGTACATATGTAGATAAGCAATTATCTACATTGTGTACTTGGAGAACTGTAGGGAAATGCTGCCGGATTTTCCTTAGAATTGAAAAGTTGGCATATATTCACTAGTGAGATTAGACGTCCAAGGATGGGTTAGGTTGGAGTGATAAGGACCTTTGACTGCATGCATACAATTGAACATGTCACTATCTTAGCTTGTGTATACGTGTGTGATTTGAATATGTGAGTGTGTGTACTTTAATAATGATTGATGCATTATAATGAATGTTGTTTTAATTATTAGAGGTGGTCTTCTTGAATGAGATGGATCGTACTTGGATGTATGGTAGTCGTGAATCGATTGAGTTTGTGAATGGGGTCTCGGAATTCTGTAGAAGTGCATTAGAATATCAAACATCCTCTGGAGCAGTCGACTTTTATTGTCCTTGTTTGGATTGTAGAAATGTGAGCAAGGTTAGTAGTATACATGTGGTTAGGGAGCATGTCTTTCGCCGTGGGTTTAGGCCTCAATACCAGTATGGTTTGGCAAGGTGAGCAGGAGAGGTATATGGGAAGCTCTGGAGTAAAGAATGATATATGTGAATAAAAAGAAGAAGGATGATGATGAGTTAGGGGATGAGAATTTGGATGATGAATTTGGAGATGACGATAGGGATCAGGTAGACGAGATGATACACGAGGTTGAAGATCAGTCGTGTAGACGACCTCGTATTTTTGAGTCTATGTCCCAGGCTGCTGAAAAGCCGTTGTATCCAGGTTGTACAAAGTACACCAAACTTTCCGCGGTGGTAACACTGTTCAACATTAAGTCGAACGCTGGTTGGACGGACTCTAGTTTCACATCGTTGTTGGAAGTTTTAGCTGAGATGCTCCCTGATGGAAATGAACTGCCAAAGTCGTACTATTATGCGAAGAAGCTGATGTGTCCTTTGGGTTTAGAGTACGAGCGGATACATGCTTGTCCTAACGATTGTGTGCTTTATCGTAATGAGTATGAGCATTTACATGAGTGTCCACGTTGTGGATTGTCGAGGTACAAGCGTGAAGGAGCTGGAGGTAGTGAAGGACCACCAGCCAAGGTGTTGTGGTATCTACCCATAATACCTAGATTTAAGCGCATGTTCTCAATTAAAGGAGATGCGAAGAATTTGAGGTGGCATGCAGATCGTAGGAAGAAAGACGGTCTGCTCAAGCATCCGGCTGATTCGCCTGAGTGGAAAACTATCAACAGGGTGCATAAGTCATTTGGTAATGAGGATAGGAATCTGAGGCTTGGATTATGTACGGATGGCATGAACCCTTTTGGCAATCTCAGCTCGCAGCATAACATGGCCAGTAGTTTTAGTGGTTTACAACTTGCCTCCTTGGTTGTGCATGAAACAGCAAGTACATGATGTGTCGCTTCTTATATCGGGGCCCAAACAACCTGGAAATGACATAGATGTATACCTTCAGCCGCTTGTTGAAGATTTACAGAAGATGTGGAACGAAGGAGTGTTAGTATTTGATGCGTATGCTAATGAGATGTTCACTCTGCGTGCCATGCTTTTTTGTACTATGAACGATTATCCAGCTTATGGGAATTTATCTGGGTATAAGACTAAAGGAAAACAACCTTGCCCGATTTGTTTAGATGACATGAAATCTACACACCTTAAGGGCTGCAAACATGTGTATATGCGCACACGAAGGCTCCTCAGCCGCGACCATCCCTATCGGTTTAAGACGAAGGCATTCGATGGGACGGTTGAAGAAGAAGGGCATTGAAACAATCTTTGGTAAACCTGCTAGTGAGGTTGATCGACCTACAGGATTATGGAAAAAACAGTCCATTTTTTGGAAACTCCCATATTGGAAAGATCTAAAGGTCAGACATTGTTTGGATGTCATGCACATAAGAAGAATGTTTGTGAAGCTATTATCGCGACACTTATGAATATTCGGCAAGACAAAAGATGTTAAGGCATCACGACTTTACTTGGAAAAAGAGGGGATTCACCAGAGTTGTGGGCTCAGAAAAGGGACGGAAGGAAGAAGAAAAGAGGGGAGGAAAGGGTTGATGATGAAACTCAAAAAGTAAAAAGGTGGAGGATTCGGAGAAGAATTATTTGCCACCAGCTTGCTACACGATGTTGACTGCAGAGAAACGGATTTTTTGCGAGTCATTGTATGGCATTAAGGTCCCTACTGGCTACTCATCGAATATGAACGCTTTGTTACCTTAAATGGTGAGTTGAAGTTATCGAGTATGAAATCGCACGATTGTCATGTCATGATGCAAGTATTCTTACCGATTGCAATTCGTGGGATACTTCCAAAGCATGTGAGGCACACCATTACAGAACTGTGTTCATTTTTTCATCAATATGCAGCAAAGTCCTAGACCCGTCGACCCTCGATTCCTTGCAGGCCAGAGTAGTTGAAACTCTATGCAAATTTGAGATGTATTTCCCCCCGCATTCTTTGACATTATGGTCCATCTCATTGTCCATCTAGTTCGAGAAATTAAGTGTGTGGTCCAGTGTTTTTGAGGTGGTGCTATCCTTTTGAGAGATATATGGGAACTTTGAAGGATAAAGTTCGGAATCCTGCACAACCAGAAGGTAGTATAATTCAAGGGATTGTGGGTGAAGAGATCAGTAATTTGTGGCTGAGTATTTTGCTAGTGTTGATCCTGTTGGACTTCGACATCCCGACACGAGGGCAGACTTGAGGGCAAGGGTACAATTGGTTCAAAATTGATCACACCTTCCGTAGAAAAGCGTAAACAAGCTCACTTATGCATCACGTACCAGATGTCCATCCTTATTTAAGTGAACATATGGAGGAATTACGTGTTAGCAATCCTGGAAAAGGAGTGAGGGCATTGACGCAAATGCATAACAAGACTTTCATTGATTGGTTTCATAAACGAGTACTGAATGATTTGGATGAAAGTGTTTCTGAAACAGTCAAGTGGTTAGCATTTGGTCCTCGTGAAACTGTACGCTCTTATGAGGGTTATGATATTAATGGGTATACGTTTTGGACTAACGTCAAGATCTGAAGTCAAGATCGCAACAAAATAGTGGTGTTTCACTTGTGGCGTCGTCTACATAATATGCAAGCTCGAGAGATAAGTCACCTGTACATGCTGAAAGCAACTATTATGGGCGAATACAAGAAATATGGGAGCTGGACTATTGCACTTTTAATATTTGCCTCTTGTGTTGCAAGTGGGTTGACGATAATCGACGTTGTGTAAGAAACGACGATGATCCTTGCGGATTCACTCCTCTAAACCTTAGTCGTCTACGTGAAACTGCGGAGCCATTTGTAATTGCATCACAAGTCAAGCAAGTATTTTTTGTAACTGATCGCTGCGATCATAAGTGGTCAATTGTTGTACCTGGTAAAAGGAGTATCCTCGGTATTGGTGATGTTGAAATGAGGAATAATATTGCATTTAGGACCTCCCCCTTTTACCTATCCTAAATTAGTGTGGAAGATGATGTAATATGTTGGAGAACTATATGCGTGTAGATCACACGGAAGGGATACATGTACTTGAGGATCCTATGAAACGGCGGAAGCTCAATAAATCATGAGACATAAACTCATGTGTGTGTAATTTCTCCAATTTGTAACTATTTTGGCCTTTTCGCTCCCAAATCGTACTTATTGAGTCATTTAACCCCAAATTCCTTTGAACATGATTATATGAGCATAATATAACTATGTGTAGATTCTTAGGCATTAATTTGTTGTTGGTTGCATTTCGGGAACGAAAAGGCCATTTCCGTCCTATTTGGGCTTTTTCGCTCCCAAAATGTACTTATGAAGTGATTTAACCCCAAGTTTTCTTTGAACATGATTATAAGAGGCATAATATAACTAGTATGTAGATTCTTAGGCTTTAATTTGTTGTTTGTTGCATTTCGGGAACGAAAAGGCCATTTCCGGCCTATTTTGCCCTTTTCGCTCCCAAAATGTACTTAGTAAGTGATTTAACCCCAAATTCTCTTTGTACATGATTATATGAGGCATAATATAACTAGTATGTAGATTTTTAGGATTTAATTTGTTGTTGGTTGCATTTTGGGAACGAAAAGGCCATTTCCGGACAATTTTGGCCTTTTCGCTCCTAAAATGTACTTATCACGTGATTTAACCCCAAATTTTCTTTGAACATGATTATATGAGGCATAATATAACTAGTATGTAGATTCTTAGGCTTTAATTTGTTGTTGGTTGGATCTCGGGAACGAAAAGGCCATTTCCGGCCTATTTTGGCCTTTTCGCTCCCAAAATGTACTTATCAAGTCATTTAACCCGAAATTCTCTTTGAACATGATTATATGAGGTATAATGTAACTCTTGTTTTGATTCTTAGGCTTGCAGTTGTTGTTGGTTGCATTTCGGGAACGAAAAGGCCATTTTGGGGCTATTTTCGCCTTTTCGCTCCCAAATCATACTTATCGAGTCATTTAACCCCAAATTTTCTTTCAACATGCTTATATGAGGTATAATGTAACTAGTGTGTAGAGTTATAGTCATGCATTTGTTGTTGGTTGCATTTCGGGAACGAAAATGCCATTCTATGGTCTATGGTACATGGCTAACTGTTACTTTGTCTAAGTTTTAATACCCCCCTCCCCTCCCCCACTGCTGCCCTCCCCTCCCCCCACCACTGCTGCCCTCCCCTCCCCACACCCTGCTGCACCCCCTCCCCACAGCCTGCTACCCCCCTCCCCACACTCTGCTGCACACCCTGCCCCCTCCCCACTGCTGCCCCCTCCCTGCACACCCCCTGCCCCCCTCCCCACTGCTGCCCCCCTCCCCACAGCCTGCTTCCCCCCTCCCCACACTTTGCTGCACATCCTGCCTCCCTCCTTGCACACCCTCTGCACACCCTGCCCCCCTCCCCTGCACACCCCCTCCCGCTGCTGCCCCCCTCCCTGCACACCCCTCCCCACTGCCCTGCACACCCTCACCACTGCTTCCCCCTCCCCTGCACACCCTTTCCCCACTGCCCCTCCCCATTACTGCCCCCTCCCCACTGCCCCTGCCCCTCCCCACTGCACATCCCCTCCCCCTCCCCCTGCTGCCCCCCTCCCCACTGCACAGCCCCCTCCCGCCCTAAATGGGTTTTTTTTATTTATTAATGCGAATGTTTGTACAATTTCAGGGACATGGCGGAGGTGCATACGGATACGAGTGCGGAACAGACTACCGAGGATGAGTGTTTCGATTACGAAAAGGAACGGCGGCAATTGTTTAAGGCTCGTCGTGAAGAAAAAGGTTTACAAAGGCCAAGTAAGAACTTGGAGACGAAAAATAGGAAAGGAAGGGGACCTACAAAGTCACTAGGGAAACCCACCCTAATGACTTTGGAGTACGATCATTTGGGGCAACCTTGTGGAAAATGGCGTTAAAAGTATGCCATGCAAGTTGGGATTTGCATGCATAAGCTCTACATTACCGATGATTGCATAAGATGACATTTTAGCTCGAATGTACTAGTTTCTATCAATCCTATGTACACTTTTTACATTATTAAATATATTTGAAGTTAATTATTTCCTTTCTCCACTTGTCATATATTATCGTATTGCAATTTGCAATTTTTTTTTTGTCCAAGGAAAGTTTTGGGTGGTGGTAGGGTGGTGGGGGCTGCTGGGTTGTGGCATGGGTGTGGTTGGAGGCTGTGGGGGTGGGTCAGTGGGGCAGTGGGGGTGGGTGCAGTGGAGCAGTGGGGCAGGGGGTGGGTGCTGGGAAGGGGGTAGTGGGGTGGGGGCTGGGAGGGGGCAATGGGGTGGGTGCAGTGAGTGTGGGCAGGGGTTGTGGCAGAGGGTGTGGCAGTGGGGGTGGGCTGGGAGGGTGTTAGAGTGGGCAGTGGAGGGTGTGAGGGTGGAGGGTGGGTAGTGGGGTGTCAGGGTGGGCAGGGGTAGGTGTGAGGGTGGGAGGGGTGGGCAGTGGGGGTGTGAGGGTGGGCAATGGAGGGTGGGCAGTGGCAGAGGGAGGGTGGGCAGTGGCAGAGGGAGGGTGGGCTGCTGTGTGCAGGAGCAGGAGCAGGGACAAAAAAAAAATTAGTGAAGGGTTGCGCTAGTTTCAACTAGCGCTGCCCTTCATAGTAGCATGGCTCCTGGAGCCAGCAGCCCTTCAAGCTTAGAAGGGCTGCGCTTGTTCAAAAAGTATAACCCTTCAAGCTTAGAAGGGCTGTGCTTTTTACTAAAAAGCGCAGCCCTTCTAAGCTTGAAGGGCTGCGCTTTTTAGTAAAAAGCGCAGCTCTTCGTTGTGAAGGGCTGCTATTGAAAGGGCTGCTGTCAAAAAGCGCAGCCCTACAGGCCATTTTCAGCGCAGCCCTTCTTCATTTTTCCACTAGTGCCACGATGTAATTTCGATGTATGTCCTTAAAAGTACTCTTCGAGACAACTTTGAGCTTTCTATGTCTTCATCGATGTTTGGTCGCAGAATCATTTCAGGTTCGGTGTGATGGGGCTCTAAAAGTTTGAGAATCTCGGGCGAGGCAATTTATTTGTCTGGTTATTGGGAGTGGACCGAAGACGTTTTAGGGCAATTCTTAACTCTTGTTCTATTTACCCTGCAGTCCAAGCTTCTCTTTGTCTGTATGACAAGAACCCAGACGTCATTCGCTCATTTTGTGAGAGCTGGTGTCCTACTAGCAATACACTTCATACCATGACTGGCGAGTGGTCTATTTCATTGTGGGACATGTACATGTTTGGAGGGTTACCCATCGTCGGAAAGATTTATGATGAGACAGTCCCTAGCTACAACATCATGTGTGCTCGACACAAAGAGGGAAAACGACTACTATCTCAAGCTTGCGAGATACTGTTTGTTGCTTATCATACCCTAGCAAAGGACCCCCACTCTAGGAAAGGTGTGAGTGCTCAAAGCTGGATTGATTTTTGGTGTAAATAGAAGAGAGTTCACAAGGAACCTACCAAGAGGCGCAGATACTCTGGGTCTCACCCAAAATTTACCGTTAATCCTAGCGTAAACATTGAAATCCAGCCAATTGTTTAGGAGAAGGCAGAATCAGATATGTTTGACCTTCTCGGGATCAAAGTTGTGAATAGGAGTACATACACTTATGTTGCGGCGCTTATATCTTGTTGGTTATGCACTTTTGTGTTGCCTGACTCTGAAGAGAGGTTGATTGGACCGAGCGCTTTTGAGATTGTTGTCTTGATGGCATGTGGGCATACCTTTAGTCTTGCAGTTCCTGTGCTTTCCATTATATATTACGGTTTGAATGCTATTGCAAGCGCTCCAAAACCAGCTTTTTCAAAAACCTTCTTCCCAGCACATTACCTTTATGGTTGGCTAGCATATTATTTCAACACTCACCATGACACCGACCATGTCCCACCTGGTCCTTGGATAGTTATATATTCGGGTGCACAAGGATCGAAATTCTTTGATAGAGAGGATGCTCACAATCTTATACATCCGGGGGTGTCAATTAACGTGGGTTCATTACTACAAAATTGGGCTATAGCAACGCTTCAAATGTGTTGCTATAGGGCTTAAAAATGTTGCATAAAGCTAAATGCAACGCTTTAAAAAGTATTTCAAAAAGTCTTGTTGCATTAGGTTATTGCAACACTTATTTGGAGCTATTACAACATTTTTAGAAAGCGTTGCATCATTTTAAAAATGCAACGTTTCTTTGATGCAATACTTTTAACCCCATATTGCAACGCTTTTTGAAATTCATAAGTAACTAATTGCAACGTTTTATTTAGTTATATGCAACGCTTTTTGAAATTCATAAGTAACTAATTGCAACGTTTTATTTAGTTATATGCAACGCTTTTGAAAGTGTTACCTAACCAATTGCAACATTTTTTTTAGTTATATGCAACACTTTTCAAATATTCATGCAACAAATTGCAATATATTTTTAAGTCACATGCAACGCTTTTGAAATATTCATGTAACAAATTGCAACATATTTTTTTAATTATATGCAACACTTTTGAAATTTTTGAGCAACGGTTTTAGCAATTATATCAATTCATACCTCCATTTTATACTATATATTGCATGATATTCACATAATACTTAGAAAATATATATTAACGCAAAATTCAAAAGTTACAACGAAAAACTACCAAAAATTATTATTTCATTCATAAAAAATGTACAAATACATCACATGGAATAGCCTTAAATGTGCTAGGTTACATATCTTAAACTTACAATCTACAGCACAAAACTCATTATTTACAGCTTCGAAAATCTAAAATATCATGTAGCTAATTTGAGCCATGTTTCCACAAATGCAAACACTGGTTGACTGTAAACCTGTAGTATATACAACAGAGAACAACAAAACTAAGTGGTCGAAATGAAAGGCTCATGCTTTAATGGCAATAACTATTGATGGAAAATACTTAACCTGAACTTTATAATTCTGTATACACAGCTAGTCTTTCACTTAATAACACTTCTAAGCATACTGATTCAATTTCAGACTGCTACTTAACCAGTGTAGCGACCAAATTGTTTCATGCAACTCAGAGAGAAAACCTGTCTGGAAGGATTCTACAGAGAACGCAGTGGCCTAAATCAGCAAACATAGCTTCAGCTCCTGCACTCACAATTAATGCTCACTAATGAAAATGATGGCACAAGTAAGTGAATAGACAATTAAAATTTCTCAAAGCTAGGAACCATGTTTATTGGACTCATCAATTGTATAGTATAGAGGCTGTTACTAAACGTATTAAATATGATGTAAAGCATGTGATGATTGGTATACACAGTAAGAACACTACACGAGCACAGATTGTTTGGTTGTATAGTTTGTAGATCATAGATCATACGATTAAGTATGAGTTTCTAGGCTTCTTGCCTACGAGCATGCCTCTAAGGAGCCTAGGTTGTAAAAAGTTTCCTTTGGTTATATTGAATTTCTTACCAAAAAAAGAATTTTGTTATTGATACTATATATATACCTATCACTTAAAGCAAAAAAATCCCATTCAAAATCTTTAAGCTATGGAGATTAAATAGCTGACCACCACCTCACCAAGATGACCTTTGAGTTTTAATCCATAAAGTGTGCTTTAATATAAGGAAAAACAGGGCAAGTTATAATTTGAGCAAAAAACATTTGTAATAAACTTGTAATCGTGATTGGCTCACAAAAACAACAACAACCCACCACCAACACCACCACAAGAGCAATGATTAGATTAATATTGAACATTCGATTGGAACGTTCACCTATGACCATCGAACACAACCATTGTAGTAGGATAACAACAACAACAAGACAGAACCAGGGAAGCAGCTGCAGGGAGTTTGGGTATGAGAGATATGAGAGCTTTTAGTCAAGCTACAAAGGAAGAATCCCTAATGGCTGAAATGCTAAACAAAAAAAAAAAAAAAAAAACTCACACACTACTTAAACATCAATTTCCAAAATTAGAGATTAACCAATCAGAGTTGACAATATATATTCATAAGCAAAGGGAAGGATTACCTTACCACTCAATGACTAATTGAATCTTAGGACCAAAATTCTGAACCTACAACAAATATACGACAAACAACAGCTAAACAAAAACCAACTTGAGCCATTAAAAATGGTAGAACTGTAGAAAACAAAAGATTGTGCCAGAATCATCATAATTTTTTTTTACCTCCTGCAGCTTAAGGGAGATACGAGCAGCTTCCGCCAAATGATCCACATTAGGAGTATCAAGAAAAGAACGCATAACAGAGGAATTGCATTTGCCTCGCTTCTGTATAAGGTAACTGGGGAAGGTAATAGAGCCCCTTACAATTGCCAACTAACATGGCTGTTCCAACTCTTAAAGCAACTGTTTTTGCTCTTATTGCCATTTGCTTGTTTTCGTTTTTTCGTTTTCACAATACTGACACTTTCTTAACTAGTCAAGGTCTTATCCAACCCCGAAAAAATTCAAACTTATGGATTTATAAACACAAATGCCAAGATATTGCATTTACATCGAATTTAAAAAGGGGAAAAGATAGTGAAATAACCATATTTTGTAGTAGTGTAAATTTAGACAAAAAAATAGAAATCAGACCTACAATGGATATAAAATTAACCACAAAAAAATGCCTAAAATTAAAGCACAAATAATCGACCAAAATCCATCACAAAATTCAACAAAAAATGCAACAAAATAAGACTAAAAATCCACAAAAAGTCGAGCACATAAATCAGAACAAATTTCAAACAAATGTTGAGCAATAATAAGTGAAAAAATTAACCTTAAAATCAACAACAAATCAACCACAAAAATCCTAGAAAATTCGAACACAGAAACCCACAACAAATCGAGCACAAAAATCACCCATATCAGACCCCATAAATCACCCAAAACTAAGCACAAATTCGAGATCCAATCCTGGAAAAATCAAGCCCTAAACCCACATCGATCGAAAATAAAATCCGAACAATTAAATCCCCAAACCAAAAAAAAAGAACCAATAAAACCCCAAAAGGTCGAATCTTATACCCTAATTTTGAACAACAAATTCAATACAAAAGTGAGAACATACCTCATGAATTCGTCTTAAATGAAAGAGAAGGACAGCAGCTTCGGCGACAATAGCTGGCTGGTGAGAGGAGAGAGAACGAGGAGAAATGAAAAGAGAGAATGAGGTTCTATCCCTAACATTAGGGACTTGTTTGGTTCACCATAGGAAGTAAAAAATCTCATGAATTTTAAATACACATGAATTAAGTTCTTGCATTAAATTCATGGGAATTGAAAAATGTTGTTTGGTTATTCGTTAGGGAAGTAGAATTCCCATGAATTTTCACTTGCCTAGGGGGGAGTTGGTAAGCTACTTCCTACAAAAGTTCATGGGAAGTTCTTCTTCCCCCACTTTACAAACTTTTTGTTAACCAAACAACAAACCTATCTTACACATCCTATGAAATAGAAATTCGCATGATCTTCTTTGCCAACCAAACAAGCCCTAGAATAAAGTTGTGTAAAGTGTGAAATTTAAGAAAATTTTGACTAAAATTTGGGTGAATGACGCCTTTCACCAAAAAAATTTAGTATCCCGCTTTTTACTTTTTAAAAAAACCTACGCAACGTTTATTATGTGTTGCAAATAATTGTTGCTAAATCGTGACAAATTGCAGCACTTTAGATAAAATTTTGCCTAAGACAACTGATGTGTTGCATCAACTTTTATTATGCAACGTTTTAAGTAGAAGTGTTGCAACATTCTATTTTTTTGTTAAAAAATGGAGCAGAGTATAAGAGTTTTGCAACTAAATTATTGCATTAGCCTAGTTTTGTAGTAGTGCGTTGCACCATGTTGAACAAGAACAAACATGACCTTTTGCATGATGACGGTCAGCTAGACCCTGTCAAATTCAGTTATATGTTTCTCTTCGATCCGGTTACCTCGCCTCGCGCTCCTCTGACAAATTTCTTGTTGAACCGTACTCCCCGCATCGATTTGCACGACAATTTGGTTATTACCAAGATTACACTGGTCTACTGCGTCGTGATGTACAAGAACGGCAGGTGTCTTACTATGAAGCTTTGTGTTATTGGACATTGCTTTTGTTTACTGGAAGCCAGTCTCGTGTTTTTATACTATGCCAATCACTAGACTGGAAAAACTTGGTGACATCTGAATTTGCTAGCTGGTGGCCTAAAGTGTCTATTGGAGTTTTAAGGAAGAGTGTTGAAATGCTTTGTTCAAGCGTCCTAACTGATGCATCAAAGTACAAGCACGATCAACGACATAATGATGGAAACGTTTGGATCCGCCCAAAGATGATGGTTTACGTCTTAGAGGCACCCCTGATAACCGCAGCAATAAACAAATAGCAAATCGTCATGGTTTCGTTAATGGCCCAGACACTAGTAACACAGGGTGCGATGTCAATTTTAAACACAGTCGTAATAAGAAGAGGAAGTCAACCCCCCCTGGCTCAAGAAGTTGGTGCATCGAGCTTTGCGGAGTTTTTTGATAACATACCGAATTCTCCTTTTCTTCCTATCGATCTTCATTTGGTTAGTCCGATTTCTTTTCTTTTCCTTCTTTTCCTTTGATTGCTTCCTTTTATTTATTGATTTCCTTTCAGGACGGTGACGTTGGCTTGCATGCGGGCTTTCAAGACATTGTAGATGGTAATCGGGTTGCAGAGGGCTATACCCATCCTCCAACCAGAAAAGGAAAGGAATTAAGGGTCGCAAAGGATTCGACAAATGGGGACCAATTGAAAGAGACTCATCCAATTTGCCTATCTTCCTCAACTCGCAGTGAACGATGAATTCAGGGTCCCAATTCTCTTGAAGTTGCCTCTAGGGCTTTGGATATTCACCCTAACGAAGTGAACGCCCCTGATGACATTATAAAGGGTGATCATATTCCTATTGCATCTTCTAACACTTTTCGTCCAGGGCCTAATTCTTCTACAATCTTTACCAATGCTATCAGAAGCATTGGAGCAGACTATCTGACCATGTTGCAACAATCGCCTTTTTCTAAGATTGAGGAAAAATATGCAGAATCTCGCATGGTGTATAAAGGCATACAAAACCTTAAGGGTGACCCACGTCTGCTGAAGCGTCAGGTTGATTCCTCTTTTTGGTCAGTCAAAACTTATCTTGCTTTTAGAGGCAGAAGTTGCAAGGCGCCAACGGTCAGAGTAGGTGGAGCATGACATGCGTGTTCAGTCAGAGTTGCTGAAATGAGCTGAATCCGATTTTGTTAAAGAGCAAGAGAAGTAAAAACTATTAGAGGAGCATGATGCAACAGTCATGAAAAGGTTAAGTGGTCTCGAAGCTGAATTACACCTTGTGAGGAGAAAGTTCTTTATCTGATGAGTTGGCAGCTAACAAAACCTGTTTGACGTCCAATAAAGAACAGATAAAGGCTGCGAAGCGGACCCTGGATGAGTTAGCAGCAACTCCATCTGCTCAACTTGAACAACATAGGGTGAATCTTCTCGAGTTACAATCTGCAATCAAACCCTTTGAGTGGATGGATTGAGACTGAACACATATTTTATTTTATTTTATTTCATTTTTGTAAGATGAACACATCATCCCTTTTTTTTATTATTATTAATAATAATAATATTATTATTATTATTATTATTATTATTATTATTATTATTATTATTATTATTATTATTATTATTATTATTATTATTATTATTATTATTATTATTATTATTATTATTATTATTATTATTATTATTATTATTATTGTTTGGCCGTTCACAGTTTATACTCTTGTGGGCCAGGAGTATTACAATGATAGAATTTTTTTTTAATGTTTTTGTTTCGCCGTTCACAGTTTATACTCTTGCGGGCCAGGAGTATTAAAATTTTATTTTTTTTCTTTGCCATTCACAGTTTATACTCTTGCGGGCCAGGAGTATTACAATTTTTTTTGTTTTTTGATTTTTTTTGTGTGTGGTGTGGCTGCACTCGAGTAATTTTTTATGTTACCCTAACAGCCTATGTACTTGTAAAATATCAACTAATTGCTTTTACAAGATCAAGCCAACGTAGTTCAAAGGCACGTATGTTTCTTTAAACATATGCAGTTTATCCTCTTGCTTAGGAGTTGACAATGCTCTTACTTCTCATGAGTAGTAGCGCTTCAGAAACTTGCCGTTGATAGGCCCCACTCGGAATCCGTCAGCGTCAACAATTTTATAGGCCCCATTAGTGTACACCTCTTTGACAATGTATGGACCATCCCATTTAGAACTAAATTTACATCCTGTCATGCGAGAAATAATGATGGGTCTCTTAATTGATAGGACCATGTCTCCATCTTGAAAGGAGCGAGGTCAAACTTTCTTATTGAAAGCGCGTGACAGGTGAGCTTGGTAGCACTCAGATTTTTGTTGTGCTTGGAGTCGTTTTTCATCAAGCGCCTCCAACTCAGCAAGTCGGAGTTTATCATTTTCATCAGAAGTCAGGCCTTCTTGTATGGTTATTCTCAATGATAGACTTTAAAGTTCCAAGGGGAGAACGGCCTCAATGCCATACACCAAGGAGTATGGGGTTGATTGTGATACTGATTTATATGTCGTTCTGTATGCCCATAAAGCTTCCCCTATTCTTTCATGCCAATCACGTTTGGACTTGGCGACTACTTTGCTCAACAAACTACAAAGTGTCTTGTTGACCGCTTCAGCTAAACCATTCACAGGTGCATTGTACATTGATGATCTCTGTTGTGTGAATTTAAACTTCTCACATAAGTTTTTTCATCAACTTATTGTAAAATGGTGTTCCATTGTCTGTGACAATTCGTTGGGGTACACCATATCTGTAGATGATGTGAGTACGAACGAAGTCAACAACATTTTCTTTTTTCACTTCACGTAGGGGGATGGCTTCTGCTCACTTAGAAAAATAATCAGTCGCTGCCAAAATATACGCTTGTCCAGCATATGACTTTGGTGTAATTGGGCCGACAACATCGAGTCCCCATGCTTCAAATGGCCAGGATGCGACTGTGGGGTGCAATGGCTCTGGAGGCTGATGAATGAAATTAGCGTGAAATTGGCAAGCTTCACATTTCTTTGCATAGTCCATGTTATCTTGTACCATGGTTGGCCAATAGTAACACATTCTTTTAATACGGTCATGTAGTTTTGGACTTGACTGATGAGCGCCACAGACTCCAGAGTGAGCTTCCTCCATGGTTTGTTTTGCTTCTTCATCTCCAAGACATCTTAACCAAAGACCATGAAAGGATCGTCGATAGAGAGTCCCCTTATAATATATAAACCGTGAGGCTCGACGACGAATCTCTATCTTATGTTTTGGATCACTTGGCAATTTTTTATGTTCCGAATAATCAATAATTGGTTGACGCCAATCTTCCTTGTTGATTTGATAGACAGTGATTATGTCGACTTCTTCAGCATATTCGTCAATACCATCGTCATCAGGAGTAACAACCCATTGTTTGCAAACGGGTACAGACATTCTTTCTTCTGCCCCCAGTGCCAAAGTGGCTGCAAGCCCAGCGAGCGCGTCAACCATCTTGTTGGCACTCCTTGGAACATGTTCTAACTTGACGGTATTGAGTTTGTCAAGAAATTGTGATGCTTGTCTTTGATAAAGTATTAGATCATTCTTTTTGACTTCATATTCACGTGACAGTTGTTTTATGACCAATTAGGAGTCCCCGTGAATATCTAAATCTCTAAGGCCCATATCGATTGCCATTTGGAGGCCTTTTATGAGTGCTTGCTACTCAGCCATATTATTGGAGCATAGTTGAGTTAGCACAAAAGAGTATGGCATTATACACATTTTTGGAGAAATGAAGACAACTCCAGCTCCCGCACCGTCATGACGAGCGGCGCCGTCAAAGTACATTTTCCAAGGTGGAAGTATTTCATTGAAAAACACGTCTTCACCTGGCAAATTGTCTGATATCTCCCATTCTGCAGGGACTGGGTGGTCTGCGAAAAAATATGCCATCGCTTGTCCCTTGACAGCCTTTTGCGGAACATACACAATGTCATATTGTTTCAAAAGCATAGCCCACTTTGCAAGTCTGCCAGACAACACGGGCCTTGAGATAATGTATTTTATTGGGCCAGACCTTGAGATGACATGAACTGTATGTGCTTGCATCTAATGTCTTAATTTTTGGATTGCAAAAGTCAAAGCAAGGCAAATTATGATGGGAGAGTAATTCAATTCAGCACCCACCAAAGTTCGGCTTAAATAATAAAGAGATGTCTCCTTACGATTTTCTTGCTCTTGAGCCCACATTGCCCCCAGTGATCGCTCCTGCACTGCGATATAAAAACTACTACATAATTGACCTTAAGTAACACATTTAGGTAACACTTTTTATGTTGTAGATTTTTTAAATATTTGAGTAACACTTTTGTAACACTTTATCCATTTGTAACATTTAAGGTAACACTTTTATGATCTCTAACATTTCTTAGTAACACTTTTTAAATAGTAACACTAAAAATATTATGATAAGTAACACTTTTAAAGTAGTAACACTATAAATTTTAAATAAGTAACACTTTTAAATAGTAACACTAATAATTTTGAAATAGTTAACACTTTAGAGCTTTCCTTTAATTTGATTTAGAACATTTATTTTAGGTTATTAAAGTTAGAAAAAGAAAACACACTAGTAATATCAAATATCTTTAATAATTAGCGCCTTTTCCCCCATGAACTATTAGAGGATAAAATTTAATAGAACCATTCTAATTCTCTTCCCTTTATAATTTAATTTCATCATCCCAGCCACTATCGCCATAAACCACCCTCCCTTAATTCCCAATTTCACCTACCCAAGTCTTCTCTCTGCTACACTGACTAATCTATGATTCCAACATTGAGATTAGCGCACACAAACGGAACCACCGAGTAATCTTCCTTAAGTGCGGAGCTCTGTGGTGAATGTTCACACTGCTTGGTCGTCTCGCTACAGATTCTATGTCTCCTGATTTGCCAATTCCTTTTTTTCCTTGGAAATTTAGGAATAAATTTATAATTCAGTGCTTTGAAGTTGTAGATCTATTCTTTGGGAATTGGGCTTCACTATAGAAGAATTGAGAAAAAGCTATTGGAATCGAGATCCCTCTCATCATTCGGCTTCCCATTTGTGAGTTTTTAGTTCTGATTGAATTTCTTTGTCTCCAATTAATTTCATCAAATTTAGGTTCAACAATTATTTTTGTTCAATTACTTTTATCCAATTAGTTTCGCTGAAAATTTTGGTGCAATTTTGTATCACCGAATTTACTTTAGTGGGTATATTCTTAGGGCAATTAGATCCATTGATTTTTATGTTATTCGTTGATTTTTTGTGTAGAAAGACATCATGCATCATCAACCATAACATGCCTCATATCAACTAATCCACTGCCGTTTCTTCTAACTTCGTAATGTTCTCGCTCTTAACCTGTTTCCTTTTATCTCATCTTGTGTTTAGTAATTTCTATTGTTCTTTCATGTTGGGCCTTTGGTTCTTGTCAATTTTTGGAGCTATATTGGGGCAAAGATAAACTTTTCTATGGCCATTTGTTTTAATTATGTTGATGTTATGCATGTAGTGGTAAGGGGGCTGAGCGAAGATGGTACTTGGTGTATATATACTTCATAAAGTTCCAATCAATGAATTAAAGTTGAATTTATGAATTTCACTTGATAATGGCATAATGAGGGTCACACACATGTAGGATGTTCCCAAAGTTTTTACAGGGTTCATGTATAAAGTCTTTCATTTCATGCTATAATGGTGTAGTCTTTGAAGCATTGCGGTCTCTGAACCCTTAATTTGGTAGGATATATGTATTGTCACATGTTTCATGTGGTAGCAAAGGTGTAATCAGTTATGTGGTTTAACTTGAAAACTCATCGTGAATTTAATGCCAAAGATAATTGTGGAACGAAAATTGAAGATATGAAATTTTTAGTGTGTTACGATACAGTCAAATTAAGCCTCTATTCACAATTATGTGCAGTTCACTTGTGATTTATGCCTATTAGTTATCATTTTGCATATTTGCTAGCAAATTCTCTAATTAATCAGCTATGCAACGCACCCCACCATTAATCTCGTCAAGTGGTACAGATAGACGAGTAATTTAAAGTGTAAAAATTGCTATGTAGAACTTGTAAGCATATTAAATTTTGGTGCAAAAACGAGGATTATTATAGGCAGTATTCAATCAATAATGAGATAGATGAATAAATGTCATAACATGTAAAAAACTAATCCAATATGGATATCGCTGGTGGCTAGTTCTATAGAGGTGAAGAAAGATGTCCCTCCTCTTCCATTTTGACTGTCCTAAAAGACATAATTCAGAGCTAACAACGGTTCATGCTCTAATAAAGTTTCAGGGTAATTGCATTAAGCTTGAATTTGTATAGATGTCGTAGAGTTAATTTTTAATTTCTTATTGGGTAGCATATTGGAGAATGTAAAGTCTAGTTTGTTTAATGGACAAGTTTGCCGATGGGAAGTAACCTCTTGGTGCACTCTAAGGTACGATTCAGTATTCAAATTGATTCTGCTCCCTAGTTTCATAAAGTTTATGTTAATATATGGCAAATTGGCATCGAATTTTTGTCAATGTGAATAAAGAAGGGTTAGAAAGGAATATATCTCATAATTAGGTTGATACTTGAGTGAGATTAGACTTTGTTATCAACTTGAAGACAGAGCTATTATTTTTGGTTATATATTCGATATTGTCCCTTTTAGGTAGTGTAAACTTTCATTTTTCCTTTAGGAACTTCAACTTCCTTTGAGAAGTGTACATTCTGCATTTTATGGATGTTTAATCTCTTGAGTTACTATATGCTTGACAAGTGATCAGAATTTCGATTTTGGTTTATGTCATGTTCATATTATAAGTTGTAAGGTTTATATAGGAATCATGTGCATATACTTTCTAGAGTAGAGTAGAATACCACCACTAAACATACAATTAATATACTTTAGAAATGGTAATGTAACTCGTATGTGATATGGACACGTGAAGCTTCAATTTTCTAACCATCCAAGTCTTAGTAACTTGATTATGATTTCGGCAAATGAAACATTCCCATATTCTCCTGAAATTTAAGTTCCTATGACAACGAATAAGCAAACAAGACCTTAGTAGCCATGATTTCATTGCTTGTTTGCGATGATTTGAACCCTGTACTTAATATTTGAGTTGTCTTTCCATAATATGGATTATTACACTGAAAATTAGAGTTGTATAGTAGTAGATATATCTCATGGCTAATAATATCTTTTATCGATTGATCCCTGGCTACATAACCAGAGAGGAGCAAGTTTTGTCCATGTAAGTTTTGACTTTCACATTATATGTACTTGATGATTTAGCTCTTAATTTTTGTGTCGTAATGAATTGAGAAAATGGGATCTAAATTTAGTACTCTATTAGTCAAAAGTGGTAAAAGAGTTCATTATTAACGAGCATTTACGCGTCTTTCTATCTCTTTTTCCTCCCCTCTCTAGCTCTCTCTTCCTGGTTTTCATCTGGCACTTCTCTAATTTTTCATGATATTTTTTTGAATTCCCAAAATATTTACTTTCTTTGCTTATTATTAATTGCTGAGGATTCAGTCTTTTATATTTTTTATAGGATCAAGAGAATCAAAATGACGAATCGAAGTGCAATTCATGATATCAAGGTCGCTAGGAAATGCATGCGTATGGCGAGATGACTGAAGATGGATAAGAGATATACGACTATTTGGTCTAGTTTTAGATTATCATATGATTATGTTGCTTGATGGATGATTTTGATTTAATATTGAACATTATATTGTTCCTTATTAGTTTTATCTATGGAAATAACACTAATATGTGTACAAATTATACCTATTATAGTGTAATTGCCAATTTATGCATCAATTTCGCATGATAGTCTCATTGGTAACGTATATATATATATATATATATATATATATATATATATATCATATATATATATATATATATATATATATATATATTACATGTACATATGATATATATGATAATTATATATATTATATATATATATATATTATATATAATATTATATAATTACATATATACATATGTATATATATATACATATGTATATATATGTATATATATATATATATACATATATATATATATATATATATATATATATACATATATATACATATATATATATATATGCGCTCGCGTACACACACATGTCTAATATAGAAAAGTGTTACATAATAACGCAGTAAATGCTACATAAGATGGCAAAAAAGTGATATATAATGTTGACTAAAGTGTTACTATAGGTTAATAGTAACACTCTAAGATGTTACTAATGCTATAAAAATTGTTACATAAGAAATGTTAGGTAACACTTTAAAAGTGTCATGATGGATATTAAAAGTGTTACATAAGAGAATTTAAAGTAACACATGTTTACGTGTTACTATAGGCTTTCAAATAAAAGTGTTACCTAATAGCATAGGTAACATGAGTAGATGTAACACCCAAAAAGTGTTACCTATTATCTAATGTAACAATTTGAACACTTTAAGTAACACTTTTTGGGTGTTACTTAATGTCATTTATGTAGTAGTGAAAGGATGGGTGGTTTCCCTTTTATTGGTGCCCCCAAGACGAATGGAGAAGACAAGTAGTTCTTGATACTTTCGAAGGCCTTTTTACATGAGTCATACCATTTGAATGGGGCATCCTTTTTCATGAGATGACTAAAAGGATGAAATCTGCCTGCCAAATTAGAAATAAACCTTCAAATGTAAGCGAGACGCCCTTGGAGGCCACACAACTCCTTGAGGTTCTTAGGTTCAGGCATCTCTTGGATGGCCTTAATCTTTGCTTGTTCAATTTCAATGCCCCTGTGCCTGACAATGAAGCCTATAAACTTTCCTGAGGTGACGCCAAATGCGCACTTGAGGGGGTTCATCTTTAATTGCCATTTTCGCAATCTTTCGGTCATGTAAATGATTCTCCTTCTTTTTAGACTTTACCACCAAGTCGTCAACGTAGCATTCCACAATTTGATGCACATATCTTCAAAAAATTTCTGCATTGCACGCCGATACGTAGCTCCGGCATTTTTCAAGCCGAAAAGGCATAACTTTGTAACAGAATATCCCTTTAGGGGTACGAAATGCAGTTGCTGCTTGATCTTCAGGAGCCAAGTGGATTTGGTTGTATCCAGCGGCACAATCCATAAATGACAAAGCCTCATGACCAGTGGTGGCATCAATCATGATTTTCGTTACGGGGAGTGGGAGATCA
Organism: Beta vulgaris subsp. vulgaris; assembly: GCF_026745355.1. Lineage (NCBI taxonomy): Eukaryota > Viridiplantae > Streptophyta > Magnoliopsida > Caryophyllales > Amaranthaceae > Beta > Beta vulgaris. Next base: position 41,935,495 of record NC_079207.1, on the reverse strand, counting down.
TCCTTTGGGCATGCCTCATTCAAATCGCGGAAGTCCAGGGATATTTGCTATCCAAGTAGGGTACTTGACTTCACGAACAAATCCTACATCAATGAGCTTGTTTACTTATGCCTCAATTCCAGGAATTAATTCTGGCCTGAAACGTCTTTGGGATTGCTTCTATTGACTGACACCCTTTTTGATGGCTAAACGATGGACAACGACTTTTGGGTCGAGTCCCGACATCTCCTTATAACTTCATGCAAATACGTCTTTATAGTCGGAGAGTAACTTGGAATATTTTTGTTCTTCCTGTTGGGTAAGAGAAGCGCTGACGTAGACAGGGCGTGGCTCTTCTTGAGTTCCAAGGTTTAACTCTTTTAACTCATCAACGGTGGCTTGCCCCCCATCTTCAAGAATTTTCGGAGCCTCATCTGTTTCCATCTCCTCATCACTGTCAGGAGCCTCGTGCCCTGTGATATGGTTTGAAGAAATAAATTCAACATCCTTTTCTTTTTCTTGACTAGGCGAACTTCTTTGGTTTGTGATAAGTGTGTATTATTATATATTTTATCCCCTTTATATTTAATTGTTAAGCCCTAAATAACATCAATAGATGATAATACCTAGCTTTATAGTGAAATGTGGAGTTATGGGTGTTATTGTTATACCTAGCAAATTAGTTATTCATAACTATATGTCACTAGTAATGTTTATGTTATGTGTGAGCAGGTGTTATTATATCATATGAGCCAAAGAGTACTAAGAGGAGAACGAGCCCATTTATACCAATGAAGTGGACCTCCTTATAAACAAAAGTGTCAGCACATTTTCATAACACATCATGACTCATCAAGATGGATGAATTAGAAAACAACTTTAAGGAACCAAATGAAAATGCTGGTTTTGGACAATTGTCAAACTACACGCACCAAAATAGAAAGACAAAGAAAATAAGAAAATGAGGGCAGCATCAGTCCACGGGAGACATCAAAGGAGTGAGTTTTGATTAAAAAAACTCACATAGAACCACAAAATAAAAGAGGAGGCAAGAAGAGCAAACAGGGTCTGTTGTGGACAAAAAGCTTAAAGACATTCAAGGTAAGTTCTTTATAGATCATTCTAATGTACACTTGCAAAATTTACAAGAACGTTTTCTTGCCAAACACTGGAATCTATTCCAATTTCAAGAAACTTTCTGGTCTCAATGACCGAGAGCCAATAATGTTGCTAAAGGTGATTCAAACTCGAAGTGCTTTCATGCATGTGCTACTATTCGTAAAAATCGTGCAAGCATTACCTCTTTTTTAACAAAATATCAATCTATTGTCAACAATCCAATTCAAATAGCCGACTGTATTTCGAGAGAATTTAAAGATCGTTTTATCTCAGATCCAACCTGTGGGTTTCAAAAGGAGGTTGATTTTAGTCTTATATCTCCGATCATCTCTGAGGAAGATAACTTATTTCTTTGCGCCCCCGTTAATGCAGATGAGGTTCGTAGTGCCCTTTTTGATTAGGCCCCAGATAAATCCCCTGGTCCTGACGGGTTCCCTCCCTTCTTTTTTCAAAAATACTGGTCTCTAGTGGGTAATTCAGTCATTAAAGCGGTGCAAGTGTTTTTTCATTCTGGCCATATGTTGGCGGAAATTAACCATACGCTTATCACCCTTATTCCTAAGATTGATAATCCAGCAGCAAGAAATCATTTTAGACCTATTAGTTTGTGCTCTACTATATATAAAATAGTAGCAAAAGTCCTAGCGAGTCGGTTAAACGTTGTTCTTGGGAAGATCATTCACCCGTTGCAAGGAGCATTTGTTCCAGAACAACTAATTCAATACAACATTTTGTTAGCTCATGAGGTTTTTCATTCGTTTAAGAATAAGTCTGGTAAAGTAGGCTGGCTAGCTATTAAACTTGATATGGAAAAGGCTTACGATCGTGTAGAATGGAATTTTATATATACAATGTTAGAACAATTAGGATTTGACCAAAGGTGGATTCATTGGGTTAAAATGTGTGTTTCTACTGTGTCTTTCTCAGTCTTTGTTAATGGTATTCCAAGAGTTCGGTTTTTTCCCTCTAGGGGGATTAGACGAGGGGATACTTTATCTCCTTATTATTAAGTCTATTTTGGACAAGTATTGCTCGATGTCTGGGCAATTAGTTAATTTTCATAAGTCCTCGTTTCAATGTACGTCGAATGTTTGCGAGTCCGATGTCAGTCATTTTGCTTCTTTGCTTCAGATGTCTAATTCCCTCTCCTTTGGGAATTATTTGGGGTGCCCAGTAATTGAGTCTCGTGTGACCAAAAACACGTTTCATCAGGTTGTTCAATCGTCCCATTTCCAGTTGTCCAAATGGAAAGCTAATTCACTTTCTCAAGCAGGAAGATCGGTGTTACTACAGGCCAACTTATCTTCTAAAGCTAATTTTCAAATGCAAAGTTTTTTGCTCCCTACTTCTATTCATGGGGAACTTGATACTTTTTATCGTAATTTCTTCTGGAGTAAAGCTCCGGATTCCCGCTCTCCTAGTCTTTTTGGGTGGGATCGTATTTGCACCCCGAAAAAGTTTGGGGGGTTGGGGTTCCGGAAGGCTGCTGTTAATAATGCTGCTCTCCAAATGAAGCTCTTATGGAAGATTGTTAAGTCTCCCGCTAATCTTTGGGTTGATCTTGTTTCTAAGAAATATTTGCGTGGAAGTTCGCTGTTTAATTATTCTCCTTCGGCCAGTTGTTCTTGGCAGTGGAGGAAGCTTATGTCCCTTCGGACTGTTTTCAAGCAAGGACTCCGATGGATTGTTAACAGGGGTGATTCTGTTTCATTCTGGAATGATAACTGGGTGTTTCATTACCCGATCTCTGCTATTTGTGACCCTCCTATGGCATTTGAGAATTTAAAAGTCAATGATGTCATAGATGAACATCGTCAGTGGGATAAAACTCGCCTCTTGACGCTGGTGTCTGCCCATGTTGTTCAATCTATATTAAGTATTTTTCTGCCTTCTCTAGAGGGTATGCATTCACTGGTTTGGGGTCTTTCTCCAGATGGGGAATACTCTGTTAAGACAGGGGCTCTCCTTGTTCAGGGGATAGCTCTGCGCCCCCCTTTGCCTACTCCCTTTTCTTGGATCTGGAAGATGCGAGTCCCTCCCAAAGTTAAAAACTTCCTTTGGAAAGTTTGCCAAGATGGTCTTCCTACTAAAGACCAGCTTCAAACGAGCCATGTTTTTACTCTGCAAGAGTGTTGTTTTTGTAACCACCCTTCCGAGGATGCTAATCATTTGTTTTTCTTGAGCCCGTTTGCTCAGGATGTCTTTAGCTTGCTTTGGGAGAAAATGGGGTGGTCTTGTCTCCCTATTGGCTCTTTCTCGGATAATGTTTTGATTAATATCTCTTATGTTTTCCGTAATTCCAGCATGGATGATGTGGAGAAGTGTTAAATCTCTTGGAGGTTTATCTGGTTTTCTCGTAATAAAATTATTTTTCAGGATGGTCCTTCCTCTTCTATTTCTGCGGTTTGGTTTTTTTAGGGATTGGGTCTCTGCTCTTTCTTCAGATGAGCTTCTTGGGTCTAAGGTTCGGCAGAGTGTGCAGGTGTGGGGGGGGGGGGTTGTTAAGGAAGTTGCGTGGTCTGCTCCTCCAGAGGGTTGGTCTAAGCTTAATTTTGATGGGTCTAAGTTGTCTGATTGGCAGGTTTATTGTGGGTTTGTTATTCGAAACCATGAAGGGGTGCTTCAGCTTTCGGGTTCTATGCCTCTCTCGGCTGGGTGCTCTATTCTCGCAGCTGAAGCTTGGGGGCTTCGGGAAGGTCTCCGGGCTGCTGTTTTTCTTGGTATTTCTTCGTTAGCTATTGAAGGTGATAATTTGGTTGTTGTTAATTCTATCCGGTAGTGTTGGAAGATTCCGTGGAAAATTTCATCCTTGATTCAGGATTCGACTGCGGAGATCCAGAAGTTTCTTGTCGTTTCCATAAATCATTGCTTTAGGAAGCTAATCAAGCGGCGGATTTTATGGCTCACCGTGGGCATGAGGTTTCTTCGCTTGTGTATAGTTTTTCCTCTTCTAACATTGCTTTCTCTTCCATCATCCGAAAGGATGCTGTAGGCTGGTCCTATCCAAGGGGATAGATCTAGGTTTTTTTCTCTTATCAAAAAAAAAAAAAAAAAAAGCAAACAGGGGAATGGTAGCACGCAGCAGGCTAGTAGTTCGACGACGCAGCAGACGCAAGGGGGGTTCGACGAAGGCAGAGCACGAAATCGAATGACGGAGTACTGAACCTACAATCTGATTTTTCGACCATGGCTGCTTATAATTGGGTGATATTCTCTTCAATTATGAGTAGCTAATTTCTTAATTCTAGGGCTTAGATGAAACCCTTATAATATGAATTGATAGTTTAATTGTGTTTGAGAATTGATTTTGTCTATGATTGCATAACTATAAGATTATTATTGGGTTTATCATTGTTTGCAATATAGATTGGTAGTTGTTCTTGTAGAATGATTTATTAGTTTATATTGTTATTAGATTTACACACTTTGTTCTTGTAGTTCAAAGGGTGATGTTATGCAATGGTATTTGATGATTTGTGGTTAAAAGTTGAATAATTTATGCTTTGGTTAGATAAGTTATGTCACCTAGTTAATCACAATACAATTTTTATGAGTATTCCGGCTTCTAGTTTAGGGGTACTTGATAAACTTATTAATTCTCATTCCTATTAATCTATTAGTCATATTATTAGTGGTGGATTCGACTGTCCTAGATTTCATATTATTGACTGTTCTCTGATTCACTTTTGTTATTGTCAAGTTTATATAGTTTATTATTTATTTCACATTAGTTAAATTAATTTACAAACAAATCACTAATTATATCACTTTTTAGGATAAAATTGGTAGACATTAGATTTAATATTACTCAACTGTTCCCTGTGGATACGATACCCTATTATTTATCACTTACTACTAAGTCTTGTACACTTGCAAGAATAGGGTTTTATAACTTGTTTAAAATCGCTATCAAGTTTTTGGCGCCGTTTCTTGGGAACGGTGCTTAGATTAATATTGTTTGATTGTCTGCTACTTTAGATTTTAGTATATATTTTTTCTTTTTAGTCAGTATGCGTTTTGTTTTATGTTTGCTTTTATTTTAATACTAGATTCTCTACTATAATTATCTCATTTCTTTTTTTAATTATTACTTTTTTAATCCTTATAGTTTTAATAGCTTAATTTCATTATTATTATTATTATTATTATTATTATTATTATTATTATTATTATTATTATTATTATTATTATTATTATTATTATTATTATTATTATTATTATTATTATTATTATTATTATTATTATTATTATGTTGAGAGTTTATTTTCCGCAATATGAGGGAGAAGTATTTTGGAGGTACATTGACAGACTCAAAGATTTTCTTGCTCGATTGGAAAACCATCAATTAGAAAAATGGGAAGTATGCCAAATAGTTTACGAGGGTCTCAATGATGAGACTAGAGGCACAATAGAGTCTATGTTTGGTGGGAGTTTTTTTGTCTCAGATTGTGGATGAGGCCTTGAATTTTTTTTTGAATGGTTTGTACAAGAGACTTATGAGTGGGAGTCGACTATGCATTTTAATATATATTCTCAACCTTTATGTACTCGACCAACCTCTAAGACTTTTTCTTTCAATGAACCTCATGCAAATAACCTAGCTTCATACCCCTCTACACATTGGGGTTCAAATAAATTTAATAATTCATGCTCTCATACTGACCTCTTTGATTCGCATTATAAAAATACTGTCCTCTTTAGTGATCAAGATTTCTCAGAATTTTCTACTACTATTCAATCAACGCCTTTAGCTGATCAATCTAATGCTTAAATTTCAAATTCTGGTAATGATCTTAGTATGGTGTTATCTGCTATTGAGGATCTTACTAAGAAAACATAGGAGATAAGTAATAGAATGCAAGGTATAACTGATGGAATAAGCTTTTCAGGAGAGTCCTCTAATGAAATATCTAGTGAACCTTGTCTCCCATATTCACCATATTATATAGATCAATTAGGAGAACCAGAGCAATTTTGTGAACTTCAAACATTCCTTGCCAGTGATGAAGCTAATTTAGAGGAACATAATGAGGAGTGTTATAACTGTGGATCATTTTTTCACATTGGACAGGTTCCTAGTTTAGTTGTGTTTACTGATTTTGAGGTAAACAAGATCTCTAAGGTGAATGATATTAAGCTTAACTTACCTATTGAGCAAGAGAGGTTAACTATTTCTAAGGCTATTAAGGAAAATAACATTGACAAACTAGATATTTCAGTTTTGAACTTTAATAACACTCAACTTGATGATGATAATTCACCTCATTTTAGGGAAACAACTTTTCTTATGGATGATGAGAATAGATGCACTAAAGTCAAAGAGTCACACCAAGAAGAGCTTAAGCCTTGCATTGATTTAGAAGAAACTATTAAGTTCATAGGTGATTTAGAACCCACTTCTTCTAACTCACTTAAAAACATTACATTAGCTCATGATTCTAGTACTTCACTCTTCCGTCCTATTATTGAGCTTAGATCCTCTTATAGTCACCCAAAATTCTACATTTTCCACCGGTAGTTGATGATTGTTTTCTGAGTCAAAAGATTGACGTTAAACCAACTAGAGTTTTCAAAGAAGAGAAGCATAACTTTGATGTGGTTTTGATTGACTTTACATGTTCTACTGTTCCTATACTCTACAAGTTGTCTCATTTCGACCACCAGTATGAGATCTATCCTTTTAACATTTATTATAGTCATATTTTTCATAAGTTATTAAGGGTTGTATCTCATATAATTACATGTATTTTATCTTGTGCTTACTTCCACTATTTTGAATTTTGTGGCCAATCTTATGACAAGATTCTTCGATCTTTGACGGGGTATGATTCAACTTACTAAATTATAATTAAGTGGTTGATGATCTACCTCCCTTGTCATATCTTACTTAGTCCAGTGTTTCAAATTCTTCATCTATCTTAATTATTTATCATTACTTTTGCTATTAGATTTTCTTTTGGGATTTAATATATATGCTATGAATTAGTTACTGCTATTGATTTTCATGTGCTGGTAACATGGCTCAAGGAATAGAGGGGCATAAACATTCCAAGTGTTAAATCTTTTCTAGCTAATGTCCTGCATGTGTCTACGACATTCTGTTACTATTTTCCTTTGGTTGTTGTTGCGTCGTGCTTGGAGGCTAACTCACCAGATTGTGTTGCTCTATCTTTCTCCTCTGCTTTTATGCTTTCTTTTCTATTTTTCTTGCCTTGAGGACAATGCAGAACTTAAGTGTGGGAGAGAGGAAAATTTAGTTAGTGCATTTTGGTGCTGTTTCATTCTGCTGGAAATATACATATGAATGATTTATGAATGATTTACAGGTTTAAGTATGTGGCATATAATTGCTTTTTGGTCATTTTACGTCGAGATGCTGTCCAAATTTTTATAAAATTTTAAGTTTATATATGTTATGATGTGTCTAGTTGAGGGTATATTATGCACCATTCATTGTCATCTCATAGATGAGCAACTAGTTAATGAGAATAATTGATAATAGGCTCTAATCTAACAACGTTTTACTCAAATTCCGTTTTATTATATAATAAAAAATGTTTTTGAAGTTATGAATGTGGTGGCTTTAACTCTTGCAACCTATTAATGTACCTTGATAATGATCATTATTATTGGTAATCTAGCACACTTTCTTCATTGGCTAAGATGCGGGGTATGGAGGAAGGACTTTTGTACCTTAATCTACCTAATTAGTACCTATACTTTTCCTGGTGATCTTTCACTGCTCTTGGTTACTGGAGAATTATTTGACTTTGTTAAAAAAATAGAGGGAATCATGGTTCTGAAAAAAAAAAGGGATTAGTAATCCAAATTATCAAAATTGTGAGAATGTGAACCATTGAAAAAAAAAGAGTGATAAAAAATATATATCGTATTTCCAAAAAGGAAATCGAAAAATATCTTAAAAGCATATAAAAAGCCTCAAAAGCAAAGCAAACAACAAAGTATCAAGTACTCTTTTGAGATCATTGGGTGGCAAGTGCAATGCCATGTGAAAGAGACGACCATGTACGAGTATTAAGTGCCTCTTGTACGAAAAAGTATGTGGGAATCAACTGAAACAATAATCAAGTCTGACTAAAGTACCTCGTATTTGAACGTCAATACATTTGCACATGAGCACCTAGATTACTTATGAGATCAAACTATTTTATTATAAAGGTTGCTTGAGAATAAAAGTCGATAACATTTATAGCTTGCTAACCTAACAAAAATAAAAAATGTTTTTATGACTAATTTTTAAGTTCTTTTAAAACAAAAACGTTTTTAGCCTATTATTAAACTCTCATTAGTTTGCTTTCTTCTCTAAGAGATGGAGTAATGCGACCCAAGTTGGTCTTGAGTGATATTGGATATTGCTTCGATATTTTCTTTGCTCGAGGACTAGCAAAGTCTAAGTGTGGGGGGGTTGATAAGTGTGTATTATTATATATTTTATCCCCTTTATATATAATTGTTAAGCCCCAAATAACATCAATAAATGATAATACCTAGCTTTATAGTGAAACGTGGAGTTATGGGTGTTATTGTTATACCTGGCAAATTAGCTATTCATAACTATATGTCACTAGTAATGTTTATGTTATGTGTAAGCAGGTGTTATTATCATACGAGCCAAAGAGTACTAAGAGGAGAACGAGCCCATTTATACCAATGAAGTGGACCTCCTTATAAACAAAAGTGTTAGCACATTTTCATAACACATCATGACTCATCAAGATGGATGAATTAGAAAACAACTTTAAGGAACCAAATGAAAATGCTGGTTTTGGACAATTGTCAAACTACACGCACCAAAATAGAAAGACAAAGAAAATAAGAAAATGAGGGCAACATCAGTCCACGGGAGACATCAAAGGAGTGGGCTTTGATTAAAAACACCCACATAGAACCATAAAATAAAAGAGGAGGCACGAATAGCAAACAGGGGAACGGTAGCACGCAGCAGGACAGTAGTTCGACGACGCAGCAGACGCAAGGGGGGTTCGACGAAGGCAGAGCACGAAACCGGACGACGGAGTACTGAACCTGCAATCGGATTTTTCGACCATGGCTGCTTATAATTGGGTGATATTCTCTTCAATTATGAGTAGCTAATTTCTTAATTCTAGGGCTTAGATGAATCCCTTATAATATGATTTGATAGTTTAATTGTGTTTGAGAATTGATTTTGGTCTATGATTGCATAACTATTAAGATTATTATTGGGTTTATCATTGTTTGCAATATAGATTGGTAGTTGTTCTTGTAGAATGATTTATTAGTTTATATTGTTATTAGATTTACACACTTTGTTCTTGTAGTTCAAAGGGTGATGTTATGCATTCGTGTTTGATAATTTGTGGTTAAAAGTTGAATAATTTATGCTTTGGTTAGATAAGTTATGTCACCTAGTTAATCACAATACAATTTTTATGAGTATTCCGGCTTCTAGTTTAGGGGTACTTGATAAACCTATTAATTCTCATTCCTATTAATCTATTAGTCATATTATTAGTGGTGGATTCGACTGTCCTAGATTTCATATTATTGACTGTTAGTGGTGGATTCGACTGTCCTAGATTTACACACTTTGTTCTTGTAGTTCAAAGGGTGATGTTATGCATTCGTGTTTGATAATTTGTGGTTAAAAGTTGAATAATTTATGCTTTGGTTAGATAAGTTATGTCACCTAGTTAATCACAATACAATTTTTATGAGTATTCCGGCTTCTAGTTTAGGGGTACTTGATAAACCTATTAATTCTCATTCCTATTAATCTATTAGTCATATTATTAGTGGTGGATTCGACTGTCCTAGATTTCATATTATTGACTGTTCTCCGATTCACTTTTGTTATTGTCAAGTTTATATAGTTTATTATTTATTTCACATTAGTTAAATTAATTTACAAACAAATCATTAATTATATCACTTTTTAGGATAAAATTAGTAGACATTAGATTTAATATTACTCAACTGTTCCCTGTGGATACAATACCCTATTATTTATCACTTACTACTAAGTCTTGTACACTTGCAAGAATAGGGTTTTATAACTTGTTTAAAATCGCTATCAGTTTGTCAACACAATTGTTATGGCTGAATTTTTTACAGGTTGACATTGACGCAAGGACGCGATGACACGATGACATGACGATGTATGGCACAGTGGCGAAGAAATTCAGACCCGAAGACGTAGCAGGCAACGTGGAATTTGAAGCTAGAGCATTAAATAAGTAACGGTCCGACTTAATAAGGGAAGAGTTTAACAAGCCATAAATTCAGCCGTTGAGGAGCGTGAGTCGAGACGTTGGCGCATAAGTGAAGGAGATCGCCGTGATTTAAGCATGAAAATCAATGTAATAATGAGTAGATTTATTATTGTATTCGCTGGGAAATAGCGGAAGAAAAGAGAAGGCATATAAAAGAGAGAGAGAGGTCATTTTCATGTTTTTTATGCAACATTGTGAGAACGACACTAGGGTGAACTAAGCATTCTTGTAAACGACACTCAGTCACGAAGAAAGATAGTAGACAATATTAGTTTGGTGGATCTCCAACCACCCGCGGTTTTTTACCCATCTTCATTGGGGTTTTTCGCGTCACTATTTTTGTTTGTTCATCCCCTTTGACTCCCCTTTGTATTCTTTCGTCGCATCGACTTTAACACTATCTGGTTGACACGTCCCACAAACTTCAATTTCATCGTTAGTGATAAATTTTAGCATAAATAATTTGGCGCCCACCGTGGGGCATAACCAAACCATCTACTATTCAAAATCTGTCAAATGGGAGAAACACCTAACCTCGAGGAAATGCAAAGGCAGTACGAGCAAATGAGAGCAGAGATGCTCGAAATGAGGCAAGCTAACGAGCGTCTAACTACCAACTCTACGACATCGCAGGAGAGGATCCATAAATTACAAGAGGAGTTAGCATCGTCCAAGGCCTCGAAAGCCCGGCGTCGAGAAAGTCTGAATGACATCCCTTATATGGGGAATCTCTCTGAGTCGGATGATGAAGAACCTGAAAATGACGAAGAGCCCGAGGACGAAGAACCCTTGAACAATGAAGAAAACGACCAAGGTGGAGGAGAAGCAAATCTTATGACAAAGCGTCTGACTCAAATCGAAAAGCAGAACAAGCGCTTGATGAAGCTCATGCCAGCTCCCCGAGCCCCAACACCAGGCATCGTGGAGCATCCCGACGGCTACGCAGAGTCACCGTTCGTTGATAAGATCTCAAGAGCCGTGCTTCCCAAAAAGCTCAACCTGCCTACCTTAGCTGCTACTTACGATGGTTCAACCGATCCGGCCGACCACGTCGAGCAATACAAACAACGGATGTGGCAAGCGTCAATTCCTTGGCATTTGGTAGAGGCATGCATGTGCAAGTCGTTCGGAGCCACGCTCACCGGTCCCGCTCTCAAGTGGCTGGGATCTCTCAAGCCAGGAAGCATTGACAATTTCTCCACCCTCGTCAATAAGTTCTATGAGAAGTTTGAAGGCAGTCGCAGCCTGGAAAAGCAAACGAGCGACCTATATGGCGTCGTGCAGGGACCCAAAGAATCCGTTCGCGATTATTATAATCGCTTTAACAAAGAAATGATTAGCATTAAAAATCTTGATACTAAGACTGCTATTGAATGTTTCAGGAAAGGACTAATCTTGCGGTCGAAGCTATACAATCGCCTGACGAAGTACCCGTGCCAGACGTTCGAGGAAGTCAAGTCGCGAGCATTAGCACAGATGAGGTTGGAGGAAGACGACGCCATCCTCAACACCATATCCACCCGACGCGCGCCGGATACTCCCGTTGATCGGAAGCCCTTCGTCCCTAAGAAGAACAACTGGCGAAGTCACCCCTACAGCCGTTCAAACCAGGTAAACAATGTTACTGACATTGTAGAAAGTGCAGGTAACAGCACAAGGACGGAGTCGCCAACCTTCCCTGCTTTAGATTCCAACGGATTCTCCGTTGACGTCGGAGGCGTTGTGAATGCCTTAGCTAGAATCGGAGGCCAGTTCGTTGGCCGAAGAAGAGCGACCGTCCGGAGGCGCAAAAAGATCAGTCAAAATGGTGTCAGTTCCATCATGATCATGGTCATAAGACGGAGGAGTGCATTGCGTTGCGACGCGAAGTTGCGTTCATGCTCAATAAGGGGCATCTTAAGGACCTTCTGAGCGACAAAGGTAAAGCGTCCTTTGGAAAAATACCGCGCAATCCGACCCTCCTGCGTCGCCCGCACATGTAAAGGTAATTAACGTCATCTCTGGTGGATCTGATGTATGTGGACTACCGTATTCCGCAGCCAAAAGGCTAGCAAGAGAGGTACCCCTCGTCCGCCGTTTATAAATCTTGCAGGTCAGCCGAGGAGCGCAAGCTCGAAGCAATGGCAATAACCTTTGATGACGATGACGTCTGCGACGTGGAGCATCATGACGGATTAGTCATATCCCTGACTGTCAGCAACTGCCTGTTGAAGCGAGTGTTGGTCGATGGGGGCAGCTCAGCCAACATCATATTAAAAGCGCCTCGAAGGTATGGGTCTGTGTGATAAAGATATTACTAAAAAATTACTGTTTTAGTAGGTTTCAGTGGAGAGGCTAACATACTGTCGGGAGATCACGCTGCCAACGCTAGCCAAAGGGTCAACCTCCCAACCAGGTTAACGTGTGGATTGCCCGTCAGCATACAACTCATTCTCGGTACCCCATGGATACATAAGATGAAGGCCGTCCCTTCAACCTATCATCAGTCACTGAAGTTTCCTACCAAAGGGGGTCCAAGAAATAAAGGGCGAGCAGAAGTCTGCAAGGGAATGCTATAGTTCGTCGCTCAAGCCCCCAAAAGCAGCTATCTAGCAATTAAAGGATGGGTCAGCGCCCGACGCGCCCAGCGAGCAGGACGTGGATGAAGTGATGCTCGATCCATCCATCCCGATCGCGTCGTTCGAATCGGAGCGACATTGTCACAAGAGATACGAGGTCAGTTAATTGATTTTTTGAAAGCTAACCAAGATTGTTTTGCTTGGTCCCATGAAGACATGACAGGTATCAGTCCTGACGTTATCACGCATAAACTCAACGTCGACCCGCTCACAAGCCTGTGAAGCAGAAAAGACGCAAGTTCGCTCCTGAAAGGAACCAAGTCATCAATGACGAGGTCCAGAAATTGATCGATACCGGAAAGATCCGCGAAGTAAAATACCCAGATTGGTTAGCTAACGTCGTGGTGGTCAGCAAAAAGAACGGAAAGTGGAGAGTCTGCATCGACTTCACAGACCTAAACAAAGCATGTCCTAAGGATCCATTTCTTCCTCATATAGATGCAATGGTCGACGCGACGGCCGTCACGAGCTTTTAACGTTCATGGACGCGTATTCCGGGTACAACCAAATATTGATGCATCCGGACGACCAGGAAAAGACCGCGTTTGTCACTGATAAAGGTATATATTGTTACAAGGTTATGCCTTTTGGTTTGAAAAATGCAGGTGCCACGTATCAGCGACTAGTTAATCAAATTTTAAAGATCAACTGGGTGACACCATGGAAGTGTACATGATGATATGCTCGTCAAATCCAAGCAAGCGAGCGATCACATTCAACACTGTCGGAGGCTTTCGACGTATTACGAAGGTATGGCATGAAATAAATCCTACTAAGTGCACCTTTGGAGTGTCCGCAGGAAAATTTCTAGGGTACGTCGTGACGCAACGAGGAATTGAGGCCAGCCAAGATCAAATAAAAGCCATCATCAACATTCAGTCCCCACGAAGCGTCAAGGAAGTGCAAAAGTTGACCGGTCGCGTGGCCGCGCAAATCGTTTCATATCCCGGTCATCTGAGAAGTGTCATCTATTTTATGACGTCCTGAGAAAGAACAAGGGCTTTGATGGACGCAACAACATGAAGACGCGCAACAAGCTATGACGCACAACAAAGCGCGAGTGTCAAACGAAATCGGGGAAACGTTGCAGCTCTATCTCGCGGTAAGTAACGTGTCCGTCAGCGCTGTCCTGACGCGGAAGCGGAGAGCCAGTAGCTACCAATTTACTATGTCAGTAAGTCTCTGCTAGACGCGGTGACCAGGTATTCTTCATTAGAAAAACGCATTTTAGCCATAGTCGTAGCTGTTAAGAAACTTAGGCATTATTTCGAAACGATATATGTAGTCGTTATGACTAATTATCCTATCAAGTCTGTCTTGCGACATCCGGAATTGACAGGTCGCATGAGCAAGTGGGCAATAGCACTCAGCGCGTACGACATCCAGTTTCATCCAAGGACTGCTGTCAAGTCACAAGCTTTGGCAGATTTTGTGGCAGACTTTAGCCCAGAGCTAGAAAAGCTCGCAGACGACGAAGTCGCAAGGATTAACCAAGTGAACGACGACTATTGGATATTGTTCGTTGATGGATCTTCTAATTTTCGTGGTGCAGGTCTAGGCATTGTGCTAAAGTCACCACAGGGGGCAAGATAGTACGAGCCATTTGCTGTGAATTTAGAGCGACGAATAACGAAGCCGAGTACGAGGCGCTCATAGCCGGAATGACGTTAGCAGAAGACATGGGAGCGAAAGCATTGAAAGTCTTCAGCGATTCACTGCTGATAGTCAGCCAAGTCAAAGGCGAATTCGCAGCAAAAGACTCTAAAATGGCCATGTATTGGAAATAGCTCAGAGTAAAAGTAAAGTGTTTAATTCGTTTGATATTTTGCAGATACCTAGGGATCAAAATACACAAGCGGATGCATTGGCCAACCTCGGATCTTCTTTAAGGGACGTTTCGTTTACGTCCGTCCCTATTGTTCACTTGACAAACCCTGCTATCGCTAGGAGTATTGGAGACGTTGTCGCAATTGTGACCGACCAGCCTCGAGAGAGTCGTGGGGTCGTCAATAATGTAGACAATCCCGCATCAGGAAGCGACATTGACGATGAAGAGTAAGTGTCAGTTGGACAAAACCATTTTATGATTTCCTTGCTAATGATGTACTCCCAACAGATAAGGCGGAAGCACGCAGAATTCGATTCAAGGCATCGCGATACGTCCTCATTCAGGGAGTACTCTTCAAACGGTCGCCGCAGGCCCCTACCTACGTTGTTTGGAAAAGGAGCAGTGGGGGCAAGTCCTGAAGGACATGCATGACGGCACCTGTGGGAATCATTCAGGAGGGCGCAACTTGTCTAATAGAGTATTGCGCATGGGCTATTATTGGCCAACAATGAGGAAGGACGCAATAAGGTATGTCACCAAATGTGATAGTTGTCAACGACATGCAGGTATGACGCACAAACCTTGTGAACCTTTGCATCCTACTCTAACACCTTGGCCTTTCATGAAGTGGGGCATGGACATAGTTGGTAAGTTACCTCCAGCCCCAGGTCAGAAGGTCTTTATGTTGGCACTAACTGACTATTTTTCTAAGTGGATTGAGGCAGGTTCTTTTCAACAGGTACGTGATAAGGAAGTGATTTCCTTTATATACACTAACATCATTTGCAGATTTGGCGTCCCGTCCGAGATAGTATGCGACAACGGGTCGCAGTTCATTAGCAACGAAACAAGACGCTTCTGCGATGAGTGGGGCATAGCGTTGCTAACGTCAACGCCAAGATACCCGCAAGCCAATGGACAGGCGAATCCAGCAATAAAACGATCATTGACTCTTTGAAGAAGCGGCTCACAGCCAAGAAAGGTAAATGGCGGAGGCGTTGCCTTCCATCCTATGGGCTAATCGCACGACACCACGCACGCCACCGGACAAACTCCGTTCTCATTAGTCTATGGTTGCGAGGCTGTCTTGCCAACGAAGGTGAGCGTCCCGACTGCGAGGTGCAGCCTAGCGACGGAGCGATGGAACCGCGACGAGCTGATTAATACCATTAAGGAATTGCGCGACGCAGCGCTGGTGCGCATGGCAGCACATCAGCAAATAGTAGCGAGGAGCTTCAACAAAAACGTCCAACCCAAGTCTTTCGTCGAGGGAGATTGGGTCCTAAGGAAAGTGTTCCAAAACACACAAGAGGCTAACGCTGGCAAGCTAGGCCAGAAGTGGGAAGGGCCATACCAAATCAGTAAAGTAGTAGGCCATGGAGCCTACCAATTGGTCCGACATGACGGAAGCTCCGTACCTCGTAGCTGGAATGCCACGCACCTCAAACGATACTACTTTTAAAAGCCAAGTGGCGAGCTTTGTTTTTATTTTCAGTCTAAAAAAAAACAACATATATATACATAGAGAAGTAGATTGGTTGGTAATGTTATAATTGGGTCGCTAGGTGTTAGCGACCATAGTGTTCTCTCACTGGGTACTTGTTGAAGTTGCAGGCAAATTGTCCCCATTCAACTCATGAACGTCCCGACGATTTCCACCATTGCCTCAGCCGACGCAACGACAGGGGCACAGTCATTTTAAAATCATAGCCATTGGTGACATTTCAGCCATCCCCTGACGGGCACATGTAAGTTTTATGTATTTCCTATGTGTATTCTAAAAAGTCGTTTAATCCAAACGGCACGTCTGAACGACCAATGACGACTTTTATTAAGTCCAAACGATACGTCCGTATGACTAATTATGACTCTTATTAAGTCCAAACGATACGCCGAGCGTCCAAAGATGGCCTATTGAACGCCTGGCTAACCCTAGAAACGTCAGAATAACGACCAGGACACATGCATGTGACACACAGCAGAGACATAAGATTATCTATGTTAAAAATTCAAAAGCAACGAAGTAAATGGTCACCCCCATAGGCGACCCAAAAAGTACGACGATAGAAATTTAAAAAGTTATGGTCACCCCATAGGTGACCCAAAAGTATAATACAAACAGTCACTCCCTTGAGTGACTTAAAACATAGTTTGATTAAAAAAGTTTAAACGATAAGAGGCATGACATAAGGGACTAGGAGATTAAACGTCAGGGACCTTCTCAGCTTCCTTCTCCTCTGACGCTTCAGCTGGCAAGACAGTGGCTGGGGCTTCCTTCTCAGTCTCAGGGTCAGGGGGCACATCTGACGCTATGAACCCAGCACAAGACGGGGGTTTTCATCAACCTTTGATGAAGAATCCGCCGTCGCAGCTAAGTCCTCCTCATCCATAAGATCTTTCATTGACCCCATGAATTGGATGTATAGGTCGATGTCCTTTTGCGGCGTCCATGATGTTGTCTTCTTCATCAGGAACTGGTACATCAGCTTCGCCCTGACCCTAGTCGTCACCTCAGCCTCGAGCATGTCCAGCTCGTTCTTCTGTGCGTCGACGCTCGCTTGGAGCGTCGAGATCTCATGACGAGAAGACTCCTCCAACCTAGTCGCCCTCTGCCTTATCTCTTCTAGCTCCTCCCCATTCTTCTGCAAAGACTTTTTCATGTCTTCCATGGCCTTCTTGCAGGACTCCACCTCGTCGCTTTTGGACTTCGCGTCCAACTCAGCCTTCTCCATTCTCTGCTTCATGGTCAGATGACCTTTCAGCAGAGAGGAGATCTCCCTCTTAGCCATCAGGAGATGTTGAGAAGACTGCAAAAAAAAAATATATGATACGCGTCATTTAGAGAGTCACAAGTTATTGTCATAAGAAGGCATAATGTCTGAAAAAGGAAGTCGGAAGTTTATACCTGAAATAGGAGTTCCACCCATCCGACATCATGCGAGGAAGAGTATGTTCCTTGATCCTTTCCATTGCGCTAGGAAAGAGGAACCTGTCTGCTTCAGGCCATATGGACCGTTCCAACGACATGAAGTCACTTGGGACGGTCACAGAGTAGGAAGGCCCGCTCTTGTCTGGAGGGCCAGGAAATCAGTTTTGCGCGTCTTAGACGCGACGTCGTGTTCATCGTCCAAATGGACGACGACCACCGTGTCCTTCTTTGCTGACGCTGACGATAGGGACGTCGCGTCAGCAGAAGATTCCCTCTTACGTTTGCGCAGCATCTCAGCTAGCGCCTGACCGTCCAAGCTCCCCCTAGGACGCGACTGTGATGAACCTGTCCAAGAGTACCAGAGTTAGTAACGCAAGGACCTTCCTTAGAGAATCCTACTTAAAAATAAAAGAGAGGTGGACTAACCAGATGCCATAGATGAACAACTATCTTGAGAAGCAAAAAGAACCCTTATGAACTGCCTGTCGTCCTCTGACACCTTCAGAAACTTGTCACAGAGACTCTGAGACTCGTCGCGATGCGACAATAGTTTTGGATTAAGACCTGCAGTAGAAACGATGTAAGAATGGTGTTAACGACACGTCGCGAACTTAGAAAAACTGGAAATAAACACACCTTCGGTATTCCAGCCACCAACCAGAGACGCCCCGGCTTCCCCTAGCGACGACCTCTTCACAAAAAACAAACCTGTTCTTCCAACCCCTGTCGTTTGATTGAATTCCCCGACCAGAGGTTCTAACCTCGCTTTTGCATGTAGGGCTATCCTATTTTTTGCTTTAACCCTAATTTCATAGTGCAACAGTAGGTCGTGAAGGGTGAAGGCCTCTTCCCATGACGCTGTCACCCTGTCGATGACACTAAGAATCCTCCAGACTTGGGGCATAATTTGCCCAGGACTGATCTGGTAAATCTGCATCAAGTCCCTTGCCAGGGGGGTGAAGGGAAGCCTAAGACCTATTTTGAAAGGGTATTCATAAAGCACTACCCATTTTTGGGGACACGACTCTGGGGGTTCGTCAGGTTCGCATTCCAATGACAGTACTCTCAGGCAAATTT
The DNA here is from genome assembly GCF_026745355.1 of Beta vulgaris subsp. vulgaris. NCBI lineage: Eukaryota > Viridiplantae > Streptophyta > Magnoliopsida > Caryophyllales > Amaranthaceae > Beta > Beta vulgaris. Next base: position 41,916,673 of record NC_079207.1, on the reverse strand, counting down.
CCTAAGTCTAAAAACCTTAAAAGGTCCTCTTCTGACATCGTTGACAGTTCGTCCTCATTTTCTACCCTTAATTCTACAGCTTTCTCTTTTCCTTTCGATTTTTCTTGGTTTTTCACAAAAGTCCTAATGCTGCGTCTACTCGGAGCCATGAGAACGGTAGAAGAAGAGAAAATAGAGCGAATCAAAGGAAAAAATGAGCGAGAAAGTGCGAAATTACCTGGTCTCAGCGATCGATTCTTCGGCGGAGAGAATAAAGAGAGTTAAGGAAGTTGCCTTACTTAAAGAGAGAGAAAGATTTGATGAAATTGGAAGTGAGGATTGAGTTGTTTAAAAAACCGCCTTAGTTATTTATGCCAACTAAAAGTAATCATGACAATGGGACCAACGGTTATAATTAAAACGGCATTTTAAACAAAAAAACTACCTTTTTGCAGTTGGCGACTCTTGAACTGCCAAAGATAAACCGCTCGAAAGGATTTCCTTTCCTTCCTTATGTTCCCTTCGGAATTTTTTCTAAAAACTGACAAGTGCAAAGATTTAGCTTATGATTTTTTGATCTCCTAATGATTTAGACAGAGCTTCTTTGTTAATTTAAGGAATTTTTTACAATTGTCTCATGGGCTTTGTGATTACCCCAATTTCAACAATTGGGGGCAAACTGTTATGGCTGAATTTTTTACAGGTTGACATTGACGCAAGGACGCGATGACACGATGACATGACGACGTATGGCACAGTGGCGAAGAAATTCAGACCCGAAGACGTAGCAGGCAACGTGGAATTTGAAGCTAGAGCATTAAAAAGTAACGGTCCAGCTAAATAAGGGAAGAGTTTAACAAGCCATAAAATCAGCCGTTGAGGAGCGTGAGTCCAGACGTTGGCGCATAAGTGAAGGAGATCGCCGTGATTTAAGCATGGAAATCAATGTAATAATGAGTAGATTTATTATTGTATTCGTTGGGAAAAGCCAAAGAAAAGAGAAGGCATATAAAAGAGAGAGAGAGGTCATTTTCATGTTTTTTACTCAACATTGTGAGAAGACACTAGGGTGAACTAAGCATTCTTGTAAACGACACTCAGTCACGAAGAAAGATAGTGAAAATATTAGTTTGGTGGATCTCAACCACCCGCGGTTTTTTACCCATCTTCATTGGGGTTTTCCGCGTCACCATTTTTGTGTGTTCATCCCCTTTGACTCCCCTTTGTATTCTTTTGTCGCATCGACTTTAACACTATCTGGTTGACACGTCCCATAAACTTCAATTTCATCGCTAGTGATAAATTTTAGCATAAATAATTTGGCGCCCACCGTGGGGCATAACCAAACCATCTACTATTCAAAATCTGTCAAATGGGAGAAAACACCTAACCTCGAGGAAATGCAAAGGCAGTACAGCAAATGAGAGCAGAGATGCTCGAAATGAGGGAAGCTAACGAGCGTCTAACTATCGACTTTATGACATCGCAGGAGAGGATCCAGAAATTACAAGAGGAGTTAGCATCGTCCAAGGCCTCGAAAGCCCGGCGTCGAGAAAATCTGAACGACATCCCTTATATGGGGAATCTCTCTGAGTCGGATGATGAAGAACCTGAAAATGACAAAGAGCCCGAGGACGAAGAACCCTTGAACAATGAAGAAAACGACCAAGGTGGAGGAGAAGCAAATCTTATGAAAAAGCGTCTGACTCAAATCGAAAAGCAGAACAAGCGCTTGATGAAGCTCATGTCCCAGCTCCCCGGAGCCCCAACACCAGGCATTGTGGAGCACCCCGACGGCTACGCAGAGTCACCGTTCGTTGATAGGATCTCAAGAGCCGTGCTCCCCAAAAAGCTCAACCTGCCTACCTTTGCTGCTACTTACGATGGTTCAACCGATCCGGGCGACCACGTCGCGCAATACAAACAACGAATGTGGCAAGCGTCAATTCCCAAGCATTTGGTAGAGGCATGCATGTGCAAGTCGTTCGGAGCCACGCTCACCGGTCCCGCTCTCAAGTGGTTGGGATCTCTCAAGCCAGGGAGCATTGGCAATTTCTCCACCCTCGTCAATAAGTTCTATGAGAAGTTTGAAGGTAGTCGCAGCCTGGAAAAGCAAACGAGCGACCTTAGGCGTCGTGCAGGGACCCAAAGAATCCGTTCGTGATTATTATAATCGCTTTAACAAAGAAATGATTAGCATTAAAAATCTTGATACAAAGACTGCTATTGAATGTTTCAGGAAAAGGACTAATCTTGCGGTCGAAGCTATACAATCGCCTGACGAAGTACCCGTGCCAAACGTTCGAGGAAGTCAAGTCGCGAGCATTAGCACAGATAAGGTTTGGAGGAAGACGACGCCATCCTCAACACCATATCCACTCGACGTGCGCCGGATACTCCCGTTGATCGGAAGGCCTTTGTCCCTAAGAAGAACAACTGGCGAAGTCACCCCTACAGCCGTTCAAACCAGGTAAACAATGTTACTGACATTGTAGAAAGTGTAGGTAACAGCACAAGGACGGAGTCGCCAACCTTCCCTGCTTTAGATTCCGACGGATTCTCCGTTGACGTCGGAGGCATTGTGAATGCCTTAGCTAGAATCGGTGCGCCAGTTCGTTGGCCGAAGAAGAGCGACCGTCCGGAGGCGCAAAAAGATCAGTCAAAATGGTGTCAGTTCCATCATGATCATGGTCATAAGACGGAGGAGTGCATTGCGTTGCGACGCGAAGTTGCGTTCATGCTCAATAAGGGGCATATTAAGGACCTTCTGAGCGACAAAGGTAAAGCGTCCTTTGGAAAAAATACCGCGCAATCCGACCCTCCCGCGTCGCCCGCACATGTAAAGGTAATTAACTTCATCTCTGGTGGATCTGATGTATGTGGACGAACATATTCCGCAGCCAAAAGGCTAGCAAGAGAGGGTACCCCCTCGTCCGCCGTATATAAATCTTGCAGGTCAGCCAAGGAGCGCAAGCTCGAAGCAATGGCAATAACCTTTGATGACGACGACGTCTGCGACGTGGAGCATCATGACGGATTAGTCATATCCCTGATTGTCAGCAACTGCCTGTTGAAGCGAGTGTTGGTCGATGGGGGCAGCTCAGCCAACATCATATTCAAAAGCGCCCTCGAAGGTATGGGTCTGTGTGATAAAGATATTACTAAAAAACATTTGTGTTTTAGTAGGTTTCAGGGGAGAGGTCATTTTCATGTTTTTTACGCAACATTGTGAGAACGACACTAGGGTGAACTAAGCATTCTTGTAAACGACACTCAATCACGAAGAAAGATAGTAGACAATATTAGTTTGGTGGATCTCCAACCACCCGCAGTTTTTTACCCATCTTCATTGGGGTTTTCTGCGTCACCATTTTTGTGTGTTCATCCCCTTTGACTCCCCTTTGCATTCTTTCGTCGCATCGACTTTAACACTATCTGGTTGACACATCCCACAAACTTCAAATTCATCGTTAGTGATAAATTTTAGCATAAACAACTATGACACGACCTTTGGCTTTCAAAGGTGTATGTTCAATGATGTCTACCACCTGTGTACGCTTCATGTAAGATGGAATAACACTTTGAGGTGCGTCCTCGCCTTTAACATTATCTGTGCTTCTTGTGATGCGACTTAGTGCCGACTGTCTTGGTTGTTTATCCATTGAGGTCGATGCGCCAAGACGTTTAAAGACAGATGCTTTATTCTTAGAGAATCGAGAATTTTGTAAGGGTGTTTGGTTTCACACCTTCATTTAGCTCGTTTCCACCAAGTCTGTCAAAAACCGATATATGGTTCTTTACGATAGGCGATTGTATTCGATCAAAGACCGATATTTTGGGCTGGGTCGCACTTTCTTCACTCTCATTTGCTTCGACTTCCTCCGCATTAATGTATTGTGAAGAGGACGTTGTCCCTCTACGCCGTGCGAAAATTTTGATGGGTGTTGGAGCTTCAAATCCCAACCCAACTTTAGTCGGACGTACCTCAATGCCATACTCTTGTAATTTCTTTTGTGTGTCATTAATTCCATGAGTCTCAACCTCAATAACATTTCCCATGGACGCTGGATTTTCGAAGTCATAACCAGAGTTCGCCAAGAGCTTATAAGCGTTTGGGTCAAACTTACCCTTGTTAAGCCATTTTCTCCTAGATTGATCAACAGATTCCGATGTCGGAGGCTTAGCAATTTGATTGTGGTTGGCTCTAGGCAAAGGAACAACCACTTCTGCTTTAGACATTGAAGGGTATTCTCATCAACTCCTTTTTCTTCCTCTGGCTCTACTTTCATGACCTGAGCCCTGCAAAAGGTGACTCCCCTTCCTTACGACGTGATTTAGGAATATATCACAAAACTGGAGTCGTTACTACATTCTTCATTGCTTTAAGGGGTTGATCAACAACTTCTTCTTTTACCTTTTCCTTGGATTTTTGTCGTTGCATCTCAGTGGTGGTTGACTCCCTAGAGCTTGAAGACGATGGAATGTCACCATTTTTATTTGTACCCCTTTTCCCCGTTGAAGGAATTTTAGATGGCAACATTTCACTCGAGGGTTCGTCGTCTTCAAAAACCTTAGCTTCAGCAAAGTAAGAATTTGTCATGCTAAAGGGCTTTACATCTCCATTTATTTTCTTCTCTCCTCCTCAATAAAATTTCAGACATTGATGGAGGGTTGATGCTACTACCCCATTTTCGTGTAACCAAGGTCGTCCCAGCAACATTTTATACGACGTCTTTGTATCTATGACATGGAAGAGAATAGATGATGTTAACCCTCCCATCACAAGATTAAGACGTATTATGCCTATGGCACGCTGACTGTTCAAATTGAACCCCTGGATCATTAGACGGCTATCAGAAAGATCTTCCATAGTGATCCCCAAATCAGTCATGGTGGATTTTGTCATGAGTTGACAGCTGAACTCCATCCACTAAGATACGATTCACTCTCTGGCCAAAAATATAACCTGCAACGAACAAGGGTCGGTTGTGAGGTTTTGAAGCCAGCAATAAGTCTTCATCAGTGAAGGCCAAGGCAAAATTACATGACGTGCATTTAGCTGAACTTTCTATTGGCTCTCCAGCATCCTTCACTTTGTCAAGGTATAGTTTTGGATGCTAAAGTGCAAGAGCCACTTGTCGACACATTTCTCGAGGCAAATGAAAGATCTGCCTCCATCCCATGCGTGTAGGAAGAGCTTCTAAGGTAGATAATATCTTTGGATCTTTGTATGACCAGGAATGCTGAACAGTCACTTTAACAGAGATTTCATTTTCTCTAACATTCTCTTGATCCCCCTCTTCTTCTTTTTATTCATTATCCTCAACAAATGAGGTAGCATTAACAGTAACCGTAGTAAAGTAATCTTTAGGAAAGAATTCTTCCAAGATTACAGGAGTAAGTGGATCTTGTTCAAGTAAGTCAGTTGGCAATACTTGTTGTTTAGTATGCTTTTTTGACTTTTTCTTTCCTTTCGAGCGTCTTGAGCTTTTCCTTTTTTGGTGCTTCTTCTTACGACAAGCAACCTTTGGTTGAGGCTTCGACTGTCATCTAGGCCTCCTTCTGGTGACCAACGTCCACCCTTCATCATCCCCTTGGTTGTTAGTTGGGCTATTGTGCTCAATAAATGGCACCTTATCAACTTGAAGAACTGGTCGCAACACATGTACAATTACTGGCTCCAGACTCCCAAACTGCAGAGTTTGAGCCTCCCAATAAGAATCTAACATCGCAGAGGCATGATTAGCTTCGACAACTTCATCAAAATCCAGTACAATCTTCCCATCCTTTGCAAGTTGCATGATTCTCTCCTTGAGTGTTATACACTTTTCTATAGGATGACTAATCAGCCTGTGATACCGACAATAGTTAGGATCAGAAGTCCTACCGACCTCTGCAGGACGCTTAGCTTTGGGCAATTCAATCACTTTGTTTTCAAGAAAATCGTCTAACATCCCTGATAAATCTGAGTCTGAAAATGGATATTTCTTTGCTTGGAGTTCTTTCAAGGTTTGCCTATTTTTCCTAGGTTCTTTGGAACGTTGAACCCTTATTATTTTCAGTACCAGCCTTGCTAAAGATCTTGATAGGCGAGGAGGTAGTCGTGATCGATATTGACTCCTTAGTCGAACTTTTGACAGTCTTGTCAGTTTTCTTAAAATCCTTCTTCTCTTTCTTGTATTCTGAAGAAGTATTGCTTTTGCCTCTATTATTGGCAATGGTAAGCTCCGTGTCATGAGCTCGCATAGCCAACTCTTGAAAAGTTCTAGGCTTTATACCTTGTAAAATATAAAGCAAGTCCCAATACATTCCTTGAATGCACATCTCAACAGCAGAGACTTCAGTCATGCGATCTTTACACTCAAGACTCAATGCGCGCCAACGATTGATGTAATCGATGACTGGCTCATCCTTCCACTGGTGAGTCTTAGTTAGTTCAGTCATACTGACAATACGTCGAGTGCTATAAAACCTATTCAGGAATTCCTCCTCCATTTGATCCCAACTGTCGATGGATTATGAGGGTAAATCAGTGTACCAGTCAAAGGCCATGCCTTTAAGAGAACGAACGAATTGTTTGACCAGGAAATCATTTGTGGTACCAGCATTATTGCATGTTTTCACAAAGTGAGCAATGTGTTGCTTAGGATTTCCTTTCCCATCAAAATGCTTAAACTTGGAAGGATGATAGCCAAGTGGCATCTGCAGCTTGTTGATTCTTTTGGTATAAGGCTTTACATAGCGATGACTTCCTTGAGAACTTTCCCCGAGTTTATTTTTGATAGCGTGAGCTACCAATAACTCAAGTTGTCGAGCTGTAGGTGGGCGACGAGCGTCTTCACCACTATCGCCTTCGCTTTCACCCCCATCCAGTCTTGATGCTGCGTCGTCTCCCTCAAGTTTCTTATTGAGGGCAACGATTTGCTCATTTTGGAGTCGGATTTGAGCATCTTTTTCTTCTCCATCCTTCATTAATTTTTGGAGTAGGCTATTCATTTCAACAAGTTGTTCCTCAACTGTCTTAGCCGAGGTCACCATAACAGCAGCAGTGTTTGACTGAGAAAAGAGCAAAGGTTCCTCTAACTCGATAATCTTTAGAGGTGATGAGTCAAAAATGTCATCACTTGTCTCATTGTCACTCCCCACATTGAGTGGGTCAAAGAGAGGGCTAGTGTGGACGGTCAGCCTGTCTGACTTATCAGATAAGAGTCGCTTCCATATTTGAGAAGCAATCAATGATGGCTCACATTCAGCCAAAGCGGTTGAGCCAAACACAGGGGTTTCAGCTCCTTGTATGAATCATGCACGACAGATGATTCATTAGCAGCAGGCTTAAAGAGCTTTCTTGGCCTAGTAGGAACGTTTGCAGTTCAGAATTTTGCAGCGGCGGCAGCAGTAGCAGCCTTCTTCATTCCTCTGGTGTGAAAACCAAGAGTCATATCATCCATAAAATCACCAAACGTTACAGATTTTTGTGGGATGTTAGCAGAGTTTTCATAAGATTGAAAGATGTTCTTGCTTGAGGCCATTTCACAGATTTGTTGTGGATGATGAAACAGAGATGAGAGGCAGAGATAGTCCCACCGAGCCTGCCAAAATTTGTATACACAAAATTTCAAGTCAAAATATATAAGACAAGAAACAAAGTAACAAAGAAATTATATTTCAATAAATGTATTGAGTACAATCTCTGTAAACAGTTTATAATGAAAATAAATTAAGTCCTCTGATTCTGTTCCGTAACTTGAGAGTGATACGTGTTGGTGTCGACGTGGAATTGAATGTAGACTGACCTGTTGTCAACGTCAACCTGAGTTTGAGTGTGGGATGACGTTTTGTCGACGTCAACCTGAGTTTGAGTTTTGTTTGGGTATATTCGAATGAGGGCTAACAAAGCTTGCATCTCAGTCGAATATGTTTGATTGTATCTGAACAGTCGGCACGGATTTATGAGCTCTTGAGAATAATCTATTTATAGGGAATGAAGATCCCTTCATGGACTTGGTAGTTTATGGGTTAGAGCCCGTTTATGACTTGAAAGTCTTTTTTACCTTTGCCATTTGACCACCTTATTCGGACTAGTAATATGGACTAGCCCAAATATTTTAGAACCCAAATTATTGTTTAATTTAATTTGGATATGATATTTAAGTGGGCTAAATTAATTAAATTGGGCTAATCGTATTTATTTTAACTCAATGATAATCAATTTACTTTAATGTAAAACACTAATAATTTTTAGTGTCTATAACACCATCACTGTGTATGAGGGGCCCTCTTTATCAGGAGGATCAGTGAATTCAGGTTTCCGGATCTTGGGATGAGGAGCATCCCCTTCATCATCCTCAACATGGACAACATCAAGACTCGTCTGTTTGTCAGACGCTGTTGCAGACGACATTTCTCCTTTTCTCTTCCTTAAAACTTCAGTTATAATCGTTGGTGAATGGACCCTCTCTATCTCGATTGAATAGACTATCACAAGGAAAAATTGACATGTCAAAGTCAAATTACGATGAAATTAGAAACGACGATTGATAGTTTGCGAAAAAGGATAGGTACCTGATATCACTAAAGAACAACTACCCTGATCAGCGACAACGACCTTCTTGATCGACCGTTCTTCTTCTCCCACTTCTAAAACTCCCCACACTTTTTTTCTGAAATATCTCGGCGCTCCAGCAGTTTCAGATTTAGATCTGCGAAAAAAGCGACGTAAGAACAATGTTAATGACAAGACATTAAGAAAAATAACAATAAATTTTGCAAACCTTGTACATTCCAAAAATAACAAGAAATAACAAGAGAAACCTCTAAATTTCCCAAAGATAATTTTTTGACGAAGGTATATCAATTCTTCTAGACTCTATCGTTTAATTGTACCACTTGATCCTAATCTCATAACAACACATAGGGTCTTGGAGAGTAAAGAGATCATCCCTCGACACGGTCACTCTATAAATGACGCTAAGAACTCTCCAGACTTGGGGCATTAGTTATCTCGAGCTAACTTTGTAGATCTCTAAGAGATCAATGACTATAGAACAAAAAGGCGGCCTAAAGCCTATTTTGAAGGGGTATTCATAGAGAAGAACCCAATCATGGGGATAGTCCCCCAAGAATTCATCTGGGTCAGCGTTCCTCAATATCGTGTTGGTGGGTAAGTTTCCAGTCTAGAAATTTCATCAAATCCTCTTCGACATAGTTGATTGTTCATCGTCAATTTTGTTTTTCACTTCTGTTACTTTTCTTTGGTTTTTTCTTTCTCATGTGCCTTAATGACGTTTCTAATGCTACGCTTGGAGGCATTGATTCAAAAATAAAAGAAATTCGTGACTTTTGAAGCTGAGAGTAACATAGTTTATATGGTGAGCTAAGCCGCTTACAGTCGAGTTCTCCGGAGAATTCAAGAGAAATGGAGTGTTCAAGAATTTTTGGAGAAAGAGAATTTGGCGTGGAAAACTAGAGCCGTCACGACTTTTTAAACCAGTGATGTGATCATTGGCATGCAACGGATAAAAATTAATTGTTGAGTTAGATTATCATCATTTAAGTGTTTATTTTTTACGTATGACGCTTGAGTTATCTTTTAAAAAAGAATATCCAGTTTCTATTAATTGTTATATTTTAAGTAGAGTGTTTTTGTTACAAACATTTCAATTGTCTCATGACTCTTATGATATCCCCGTTTCAACAATTCGGGACAAACTATTATTGCTGAATTTTACAGATTGGCACTAACACAATGAGCAACTTACATGACTCTTGGACTGAGTCAAAGGACTAACAGACCAGCGAAGAATAAGGAATACCGACTCGTCACTTAGTTCATCAGTGCAACGATCAAAAGGCTAGTCAAGCATCGTGGTATAAGAATAGGAAGATCATTGTGCGATTGTTGCTAACTATTTATGAGATTCTAGGGATGGCGTCAAGCATGGAGTATTATATAAAACTCATTAGATTAATTGGAAAGGGTTACAAGTTATCACCACTGCCACTATACTTTAAGCATTTAAAAGCACAACAATATTTACTTAAGCACTTTCTATTATTCCACAATATCATTGTTATTTACATTCTAAACATTGTACTTAGATCTATCATCCTAGGGTGTAATGATTGTCGTTCACTTCGAGCGTCAATTGCATATACTGGATTGGTGGACTTATATCCACCCACGATTTTTTACCCACCTTCGTTGGGGTTTTTCTGCATCACCATCTCCCTGTGTCATTCCCCATTGACTCCCTTTGCATTTACATTCATTTTAAAACATTATAATCCGGTTGTTGATGTCCCAACAATAGCTTGTGACGTTAGTGATAAGTCAGTTTGTTAGTCGTGTAGGAACACTTGAACAACTACAAGAGGGGGGTTGAATTGTAGTTGGGGAGATTTTCTAACTTTTTGTGGAAATAAAAGGATGTTTATCTAAGAAATAGATAAATGCATAAACTTGAAAGAATTAAGAACATGAGAATTTTTACAAGGAAAACTTCCTAGGCCCAATAGGAAGAAAAACCTTGACCAAGAGGGATTTTGACTCAATTCTCTTTAATAAACTTTAGGCCAAAATACTCTCTTTTGTACAAGCTAAACTCGGACCTTCTCTGTTCCTCTAGGAACTTGTTTCCTATCACCTTGTTCCCCCTGAACAAGTGACTTTCTCTCTTGACTTCACTAGAAGTCTTTTTTCTCTCTTTTTTCTTTCTCTTTCTCTTTTTCTAGAAATGATTACAGATTTTGTCACACAACCCAATCTCTAATACAGTGTATAATAATGAAAGAAGAGATAAACCGAAAGCACTTTCACTAAAAATATTACAATAAAATTATGAAAGCTTAACTAGAAATTTCATTACACACATCAAAAAGGGAGGAGGAAACTCAGTACCAAATGTTTGGCAATCCTTGGTAGAGCTTATTTATGATTTCGTGCTGAACCTGGTAAACGAACAAATAGGTGGTCTTTCCGGAAATGTTAAACAAAAGTTTTTTCCATTTCCCATGATCTTCTCCACGAACATAGTGGGAGCTGAATTTCATCCACACTTCTTCCACATTATAGCTGTTGTCGAATCAGTTGAGAGTTATGCGTTTGTTCCGAAACTTCATCCATTATCACACGCCTTATTAGTAGGTGGGATGTTGTGGGTTGTTGTAGTTCCTAAAATCTAGGAACTACTTCAACATCCCTCCTTTTTAGGTGTTGGAAGTTAGTGCCTTCAAACGATTCTCATCAAATAACAGATTTAATTTTCAGCACACAAACTAACTTCCAAGAGCATTATGGAATCATATAATTTCACAATATTTACGTCCATAATATAAATCATTTGTAACAAAGTCAAATAAAGTTAACAACTTAATTTTGATTAACCTCCTAATCAATTCTCTATAAGTTATTAAACATAATATTTGTGATAATAAAAATAATAAACCTAAGAGAAAATAACAAATCTAAATTATAATGTAAAATAAAACAAAAATAAATAAACCTAATAACATGAAATAAAATAAATAAATCTAATAACACACAAAATAAAAGAAACTAAATAAATTAAAGATAATCATTTGTCATCATCAAAATAGTGAAACAACACAGTTTTTAGTTGCATATAGGTACGTATATATTTAAGTCTCATTTTCATGAAGTGTTTAGTGCATCGTAGATCTAATTGCATGATGTAAGCATTCTTTTGAACCATTATGTTATTTCGAGATACTTTTTACTCTATTATGTGATTTTCAGGTTATTGAGGCCGATTGTGACTACGACAAGCTAATATGGTTTGAATATGGTCTAGTTGGCGGTTTTCGGATGCAAGAAGATGAGTTTGAGTGCTTTGGAATTGAAGGAAGGATGATATTGAAGAATATTATCTTTGTGAGACCAAGCAAAATTCCACTTTCCCATGCACCAAGGCGCACGCCCAAGTGGATGGCCGCTTGCCCGCGCGGATTTGTGAACGACAACTACAAAGTCTTTTGTCTCGTGTGCACACCCAAGCAGAATCTTGCTTGCCCATGCACCAAGGCGCACGCCCAAGGGAGATTCTGCTTGCCCGTGCACTATTGTAAACCAAAACACTAAAAACACTATGTTTCGCGTGCACGCCCAAGCAGGATTCTGCTTGCCCGTGCACTATGCTGCACGCCTGTGCAGTTTCCTGGTTACCCGTGCACGCTGCTACTTGTCAGAATTTTGCAACTTAATTATTTCCTTTCTTTAGTTTATGTAAGTGATATTAGGTTTTATTAAACGTACTTTTGAGGAGTTTTGTATTATTAGAAAATAGAGTATTACTTTTTAGAGACATTTTGAGGGTAAACTCCATTATTGAACCTTGAATTCTACAAGTTTGATCGATTCAAGTAAAGACTAAGTTTTTCTAATTTCCTCTATTCCTTTATTAATATTATATCTTTTAATTTATTTATTAATTGCTTTGTTATTTTCATTATGAGTGAGTAGTTTTATAATCTAGGGTTAAGTTGAACCCTAACAATGATTAATGCATGAATCCCTCCCATAATCCCAATTAGATGTGATTAATTTCCTTGCTTGATTGAATTGTGCTTACTTTCATAATCATACTAGGGATAGGTCATTTTGAATCTAGATGGATTTGTTGATTAAATCAAGAGTATGCATATGTCTATAGGAATAAGTAGGTAGGATTACTAGGAATTTATTTGCAATATGGGAAAAAGAAGCTCTCATCTCATCCCCTATAATTCAATCGCCTAACAGGAATATCCCTTTTGAGATTATGTGCGATGCTTATGACTATGCAGTGCGGGCAGTCCTGGGTCAGAGGCAGGATGGCAAGCTTCATGCCATCTACTATACAAGCACGACTCTTAAAGCCCAGATAAACTATGCGACAACTGAGAAGGAATTGTTAGCAGTGGTATATGCGATGGAGAAGTTTCGATCTTATCTAGTGGGGTCGAAGGTGATGTGTAAGACCCAATCCAGTTCTGAAGTCAGGAACAAGAGAACAATCCGATGGTTGGATAGGTTTGCTTATGACTAAGATTCAACACTATCTCTCATAAAGCATTTGGAAGGACAAAGCGTGAACCCCCCCGGTGACCTCACACATAGAACATGTGTTAAGGCGGCAAGGTATATTGTACTTCTAGTGGCTTATACAATGGCCATGCAAAACTGTAATGTCATTATAATGCATAAAAAGAGTATGAATAGCATTTTTTGATTTTCACGCACTCATTTAAAAAATTAATTTTAAAATATCCTCCCTAGTGAAGTCACAAAATTGTAGGCGTGTTTTATTTCGTTTACGCGGGATGAGCGCGTATTAGATTTGACTGCGCCACTGTAAAGGTTTTTGTATTGAAAACGTTTCAAAATCGCCAACAAGTCTTTAAAGAAAGACTCATAAACCTAGTTGGATATGAAAAACCATAGGGACAAATTAGGGACTTATCCAATGGAGATTTCCCCGTCTAGACTCCATAGATGGTCAAAATGAACCAAATATTGAATTCGGGGGTGATGGTAAAAACATGTTGAGGAACCAATAATTGCCCATCGCTGACCTCTACTGAATATCAACTCATGTCAATGTTTATGCCAAAGAACAACCAAATAATATTTTTATGCATCCTAAAAATAATTAGTCTAGATTGGTTCTGAAAACACATAAAAAGACTATTGCTTAGTGGTATGCTATTATGCAATCAATATACAAGGAATCTAGCAGGTTCTCCAAATTAATCTAATTAATGTTAGAACAGTTATTTAGGTCTTTTATTAGCAACAAATAGCATGTGGGTGACAAAAGCAATAAAGGGAGGACAATCATATAATATGCAGTGAATAATCAAGCAATCATGTAATAACATATAAAAATAGATAAATAAAAGGATTAGAATATACAGTAGAACAATTTCATATTAAAGATCTACATTATAAAAGAAAACAGTTAGTAACCTTGATAAAAAATAGGAATTCATTATGGACCCTCCGGATTATACCGTGGCTTGGGTCTGCGAGATTATTAACCTTCAGAACAAGCAATAATCGTGAAGCTTGAAAATCTGAATGTATATGTATGTAGATTGAATATGTTGTATTTAAAAGTGTGACTTTTGCAGGGAAGTTTTTTAGTTCATAGAAGGGTTCGTAAGATATTCGTTGAGTGTTCAAAGTGTGTTAATGACAAAAACCACTTCTTAAATCTGTATGGAAATCAGGCCTATTTATAGGGAAAACGACGCTACGCATCATGCACTAGTTGCGTCTGGCATAGGCACTGACGTGTCAAGCTCATGACGCGGCATTCCCAGTAGAAAGCATAAACGTGGAACACGTTTTTAAAAATATAAGGAAAAAAAGTCGTGTCTCACGCAGAGAAGTGCAATTAACGTAGGACTCTATGTGAGTCCAAAATCCACGTGTCAAGTGCAGATTGGTGCACCTAGCAGATGTGGACAAAGTTGCGCTTGACGCATAAACGTGTGCTAGGTGCAAGCTGGGGTACTGGGCGCACTAGCCTGGCTCTTGACGTGCCTTTTCCAACTTTTCTAAAAACATGTTTTAAAATATTTTCTTTTATCCTTTAATTCCGTAAATCTTATTTTAGGGGATAAAAATCAGATCTTAACTAAAAAAATTTCTTTCAAAAATATTTATTTATTAAAATAAAATAATTAATTGGTCTTTTCAAAGACTTGAAGTCAAAATGCAATTAATTATCATGAATAATTAATTGGGCTTTAAAATAGGACTTTCACACTTTTCGAAATAGTTTTGAATGGCTTTTCAGACTACTCTGCTCTTAGGTTGGACCAATTAAGAGCACGGTATGTTTCACCATCAAACCCTTAAATGGGAAGACATGATTATGTGTCTACAGTAACACGCCACACGTGATGTGTCATTTCATCACTCAAGTCGGTCCAACAACATTAGAAAAACGCTACTCGACAAGACCGCATCCTAAATGCCTAAATAAATAATGAAACTAATATAACTTTAAAATAATTAACTAAGAATTCAAAATAAATATATATAAATATATCACAATGTAAAATAAATATATCACAATATATAAAAATATATACACATTTTCAAGACATGTTCCAAAATAATCTAAATAATAAATAATTTAAATTTAACGTAAAAGTATTATTTAAAGACAAATGAACTTGAAAACAACTATTACAACATAAACATAAACTATAAAAGAAATATAAAAAATATTTAAATATATTAACCAATAATATGACTTTAAAAATAAGAAACCAAGGTACTTTTATACGGTTTAAAATAAAATCTCACGTGAAAAAAATATAATTAAATCATAAACATAAATAAATTAATAACAAAGGATCACAAAAAACGGTAAAATAGATTAAGAATACATAACAACATTATATTCATCAAATTGACCAAATAGTTGATGGAATCACCCATCATAACTTTAAATATGATGATATTAGATTTAATATTAAAATGTATCAGTATAAACTTATCAAATTGATAATAAAGTCAAGGAATCCACCATGATAACTCTTATCGATTCCGACGATAAGCTAAGTAATAAAAATAAGTATAGATTTGTAAGTATATACGAAACTTATCGAATTGACATTCAAGTCAAAAAATCACCCATTATGACTTATATCAACTCAAGTAAGTCAAGTAAATTTAAAATAATAAAACACATGATTAATATTTAATAAATACAATAATTTCAAATGCTAAGTAAAAACAAACTTTTATATAAGTATTTAAAGTACACCAAATATTATAAATAAAGTAATACGCGGATTTACTAAATGTAAATCGATTCCTAAATATAAAACTCCAAAACTAATTAGAAATAATTTACATAATGAAAAACAAAGGGTAAAATAACCTTAAAACTTTAAATAATAACAATATAATGATTTTATATTGTTATTATTTAAAGTTTAACTAGAAAGATTAGTTTACGAAAAAGTACACTAGAAAACTCTATCGCGTTTTCTAAGGTGTTGGAAAAATGGCCCATAAATGATTTAATTTGGCTTAAATTTGTAACTGTCATGAAATAATTATCGTGTAGATACCAGACAATATCATTAATGTGGTGATAGATCAAATTAGAAATATTGCAATTTAGTAATTTTATTAGATTCCGGTTATGGCACCACAATGTATTTAGTAAGGTATGCTCATAAGGTTTATCACAAAGTCTTAAAAAAGAAGGTCTCGCGTTAGTCTTAACGTGAGACCTGACCAACCCAAGAGATATACTTCCTCTGTTTCTTAATAACTGCAACATAGAGAAAGTGGGGGAATACCAAAGAATGTAGAGAGAGAAAGTTGGGACCACAATAAAGTAGAGTAATTCAAGTGATGAAACAAAAAAGTTGTGGTCCCCTCTTGCTTTTTGGTGGCATATTTGTAATAATATTGAACTTTTTTTACCATTTTGAGCTTGGTTGCACTTATTGTGACTATTCCAAATAAGGAAAATGTTGCACTTATTAAGAAACGGAGGTAGTATATTTTTAGAAAATGGACCGCGTCTCACAAATTCTCATTATAATATTTTGGGGAGTTGGTTAATATTTTTGGCGAATTAGTTAAGTATTTTAGCACAATAGTTTAGAGATGATAATCTTTATATAGACTTCCATTGTTTTTTAGTTAAAATATTCAATACATTTGTTAGTGTTGTTCTATAATTAGTTCGATGAATTGAGAATTATTTTGGTTTCTAATATAAAAGAAAAAACAACTTTTTTACAAATCTAAAATGTCAAATACAAAAGACAACCTGAAAAAATAACTTAAAACAACCTAGCATTTGGACTAATTATTGTATCAGTTTCAGTTTGGTTCTTGAAATTTATTTCTTAGCCTTCTCAAAATGACTTTTCTTTCTTGCACTTCCTCTCTTTGTTTTGAACCATACAGGTATAAAATAACCAATGTAGTTGTACTTGATGAGCATCGTTCTTCTACTATTGGTTTTGTAGTTAGGACTTCGTTTATAATTGCAGTAGTATTTTTGTTGACTTCTTGGAGTGTCGTTCTTGCATCTTCATTATCTTGACTTTTGATAATGAGCTTGTAGAACTAATTTTCTCGTGGTTTCATATCGCCATGAGGTTACATTAGTTTATCTATTCATATCTCTTTTCCACACTTTCCTCTTTACATATCTAATCCATCTTTTGCACATATACTTATGTAGTATTTTGTGATTGAACGCATGTGCATGATTCTCAAGGCATGAAAATACCACTATCCTAGCAGCATAACTATTACTTCATATTATTGAACTATCAAAATAAATTACTAAGTAATAACATTTAGGTATTAGTTATGTTTTTCAAATACAAAGTTAAAACTTTAATTTCAAATGCAAAAGTTAAATTTTCGGTACCAAAAGTGATCTGATATGTTTCTTCAAAGTTTTTGCAAGTGCAAGTTATCATCTAACAATGGGCACTATATATTATCCTTTGTGATGAATATGTGTCAAATTCTTCTTTCATTTCAAACATGATAAACATCTTATCAGGTGAAAAAACAAAGTAAGTGTTTATGGCCATTGTCATTGCAAACTCGTGCTCAAATATTTTACTTACATCCAAATTAAACATTCAATGCAGGTTGTATGCAGATAATGGAGGAGGAAAACAATACAAGTTTTAGGGCGTCTCGATGGATTAGAGAAGAAAGAGAGAATGTTTATGTGTGACACTGAAGTTATGGTTAATAATATGCATTATAATTTGAAATATATAATATAACTAATATACTCCATCATTTAACTAATATACTTCAATGCTTAACTTTTTTTTTTTTGAGGGGTACTTCAATGCTTAACTAATTCATCTAGAAGCAATTTAAGGCTAGCATAACTAATAGGTGCAAGATCTTAACTAATTCTAGTACTGGTTTGATGCACGTGCGTGATGGCAGCATGACATTAGCGGTCTCACGTTAGTACTAATGTGACACCGTCTCTCCAAAAAATGGACTCAAGGTCTATTTTGATATAATGGGTAATTAAGAGAGAGTAATTGAGAGTTAAATCTTCACTTTCAACCGTTATAATTTTTGGGTCTTTATAATATCCCATATTTGAAAACTCAAAAGTGAATCCCCAAAATTCAGAAAATACTACATTGACTGGAAACTCATAACAAAGCTTTTTGAATTAGGAGAGAAGTAGTAGTGGTTAAATTTCCCTCATAGCTCCACGAAAATGTGATGTAAGATTTCATGTAATTCAAATTTCATGGATTTACATACTTCATTGATTTATATGGGTTTATATATTTTTATGGTTAGTAATTTGCTTCATGAGAGTGCAACTTATAAAGAAGTGATTTAGTAGTATCTGTGTGTTTGTTTGATTGATCCTCCTAGGCTCTTTATACATAATTCGAACTTAACATAGAATCTGGCCGTTTTTCGTTATATTATACTTCCTTGGTCATATCCTATTTTGTAGGGATTCTTAGTTATCTTATTGACCAAGTCTAATCTTAGGTGTTGTTTGGTCGACGCTTATCAATTGTAGTTATCAAATTATTTGTGCAAAAATAACCCTAGCCGTTTTCTTTCCTCTCTTTCTTTCTTTCTTTCCTTCTTCAAGATAAATTATCTTCGGGATGCCATGTATACTCTTTTCCATATATTAATCTCCTTTTTCTCTTTTATTTTCAGTTTTTAGTTTTTTTTCTTAGTCTATTCAATAAATTAGTCTCTATTTATGATAACTTGTCTCAATTCTATGTGATAGCTTTTGTCTCTTATTTGGGTTAGTTTGTCCCCCTTTTTTGGTATCTAGACTCCCCATATTTTATCATGGTAGTTTTATTTGTTAATTAGGGGATTTTGTGTGTTTCGGTATAGTTCCAAGATCATGAATCTTACGTTGAAAGTTGTTTTGTTGATTGGAAGTTGTGCGAGGTTGCAACAAATGTCAGTTCTTTGTATACAATCAGTTGAATTAAATCCGGTTCTATTCAAAACAATATTAGATCGATGGACCCTCTCGCATAATGTTGTACCAAACAACAATGGAAAAGGAGAGAGTTTTCTTTAGTGTTAGATTTACTCAACGGTCAATGTTTTATGGTATTAGAATTATGTTTATTTCAAGATATATATTTGTTAGTTTTTGATGTCTTCTCTATTATAGATGTTTTATGACTTCAATAATCATTAAATGACTTTTCACTATAAAAAAAAGGTGTTGTTCGATCGACATAAAAATACATGGGAAGTGGGACTTTCTAGGAAGTAAAATAAGGTGCGTTTGTTTGGCTGACAAAAATATAGGAATTTGCACTTCCTAAAAAGTCATACTTTTTACAGAATGGAGGAAGAAGTGGACCTAGATAAGTGAAACTTCCCATAAGCCACCAAACAACTTTTGCCACTTCCTAAGAATCAGAACTTCGAGGAAAAACAATTTTCTAGGAAATAGTATTTCCTACATTCAACAAAACAATTTACTATATGTTTACGAGCTTTGTTCAAGCCATGGAGTGTGTGGATTCTAAAAGTGTTTAGCCAAGGTACATGTTCAATATAGAGCCTAAACAAGCATGGGGGCAGTACAAAAGGAGATATGTACTTGTCTCTTTTACAAACTAGTTTTCTTCCCAATTGTTTGTGCTCGATTTTGTCTGGCAAATCCAACATATGAATTCTTGTGAACCAAGATGATCAAAACCTTGCTCACCGGCATGTCGGGGACAAAATGGCTTGTTACAATGATTACATTTCGGAAGGCAAAGCCAGCAGTTCAGACACACAATATCATTACATATAGTTTCTCCAAATTCATCCTCGTCTTGTTTAGAAATACATCTACCACAAACTTCGCACCTTGGAATGCATTGGAAGCACCCTTTACAAACATTCTCCTTAGGGCAATGGAAGACTAACTTCACCTCCTTGCATTTGGGACAAATCTCTACGTCGATAGCTCGAGCATCCTCATCTAGGCTGCGAAAAGAGGAAGATGAGTACATGTGATAAAATCTGGGCTTCGCTTTTGTAGTGTCAAAGATATTGGACTGGAGTATTAGAAAGTCTTCTTTGTTGATGTTGTATATGCCATTGATCTTTAGACTAGAGAAGGTAGATGATGTTGCAGCCAATGTTTTCACCACTTCCCCGATTCCTTCAGGGGTTAAGCCGGTACAACCGGGGACATAGAGCTAAAGTAAAAGACGTAAACAAAAAAAAGATATTATATGAAAGTAGAAAGAATAATCCGCTTTAGCTAGGGTTACACTACGTGCTTGTTTGGTTGACATTGTTTAATATAAGAAGTTAGAATTCTTAGGAATTGGAATTTTTCGATATTGTTTGGTTGACAAATTCATGAGAAGTAGAAATTCCTAAGGAGTTCCACTTCCACTTCCCACAAAATGGAGGAAATTACTTACCTAGGGGGACCTAGGTAAGTGGAAATTCCCATAGGAGTTTTCATTTCCCATGAATCACGAAACAACATTTAAAAAATCCTAGGAAATACAATTACATGAGAAAATAAACTTCTAAGGAATTAATACCTCGTACATTTAACCAAACAAGCACTACAAGGGGAAATTAATCGAAAATTTGATAAATCCACGTAGCATAATTCAAATGTCTTTTACCCAACACGACCCTAAAACATGGATTACCCAAAGTCGTCTGAGACGCCAACAAAAGGCAACAATTCATAAGCAACATGACTTGGTCTGAAACGGACCCGATCCTACTCACAAACTCTACTTGGCTAATAGCAAGTGGTCCTTGGTTCATATAAGCTCCAACAAAAACATATCGGGTGAGTTCACAGGCAACGATTCTAAGCAACATGATTTAGTCCAAAACAGACCCTTATCCTACTAAAAAACTCAAGCTTGGCTAATAACAAGTGATCCTTATATCAGATAAGTTCAAACAAAAACACACCGGGTGAGTTCATAGGCTAGTGGAAAACAATTTTTGGAGAGGTCTGTGAGAACTCAAAGATGTACGTAGATATAAGCAATGTGTGGGTTGGTTTATGTGAGTATATTGTGGGAAAACAAATGAGTATCAGTTAGTTAGGTGACTTGGGATCAGAGTCACTTGCGGGGGTGGGGGGGTTGATGGACTTAGTCCAAGTTATAAGAGAACTTGTGTAATGTGGTTGCTTGAGATTAAATTGGTAAAGTTCCATATTATCTATGACTCTTCTCTAACAAAATGGATTGTTAACTCCTTTTCTCCTATTGATAAGTAATATAATTTTTTGGTGGTTTTCCCCCTTAAGAAGGAATTTCACGCTTTTCCACCATTTTATAAAAGGAAATTCCTAAGTTACTCCTAAGGTTTGACGTAATTTTAAAATTACCCCTCTCATTTGAGAAATTACTCAGATACCCTTAATTGATTTTTTTTTTCTGAAAATACTCGTACATACTATTGAAAGAACACTAACACTATTGGGTTTTCCTCTCTCTTTCTCTTGAATTCTCTATCTCTCCTTCCATCTTTCTTCATTGATGACATGCTAAACCTCCAAGCTTTCTCTCTCCCCCAGCCTCCATATATTTCTCGCTCCTCCCTATCTTTATCTTCATATTCCATTATCATGGTTATCCCGCATACATCCTCACCAAACCCTCCAACATTAAACCCATAAAAATCGAACCTTCTCCACTCTTTCTCCTTCGCCCCATTTCATCACTACTCACGACATTCAAAAGCCGCCAAACATTATCCTTCACCCTGAAAGAAGAACAGTGTCACTTGACAATATCTAGAAAGAGGTTGAGAAAGAGAAGCTCAAGGGGAGAGAAGAAAAGCAAAATATGAAAATAGGGAGGACAAACCAAAACGAACTAAGGACAATATTCAGTAATATATATATAAGAACAAGGTTGGCGGGGGAAAGATGAAGATGAAGATAGGGAGAAGAGAGAAAGGCATGGATGTGGATAAGAGACAACGCTTGGATGTTTAGAATATCATTAATGGATGAAGGTCGGAGGCGAAAGAGAAAAACCTTAAGGTGTTCGTGTTCTGTCAATAGTAAAGGTATATTGAGTAAAAAAATCAAACCTCAAGGTTATATGAAGAATTTCACAAACAAGAAGGATAATTTGATAATTATATCAAACATAAGGGGTACATAATAAGGAATATTCCTTTTTATAAAAGTTAGATTTACCCAAGGAGAGTGCTTATCAAGCAAGTCGTTCACAATCCTTATGATATCGAGTCGACTTCGAGTCAAGCTATATATTTCTTGTCAGGCTTGAAATTCTCTAGCTCGACTCGTTAAAGTACCGAGTCAAGTTTGAGTTGCTCGCGACAAGATTTACTTGATTAGTTCCCTTGATTTATTTGGAATAAATCTTATCTATTATTAATCTATTATCTTATGTATTTAATGTAAAATTCTTAATTTTGATAGTAATTTTAAGTAACTTATAGAAAATCAGTTTAGTAACTATCCTTATAATAGTTGAGATCTGAAAAATTTTAGTATGTATAATGATTGAAAATTTATCGAGTAACTCAACAATTTTTCGACTTGAGTTTAGGAAACTATCAACTTGTTAATGTATCAAGTTGAGTTCGAGCCCGATTCGAGTATTGATCAAGTTTTGACCGCGTCAAATTCGAGTTGTTCAAGAGCTGCTCATGAACTCAATTAGCACCCGTAGGCGAGATACATGATAGATAAGCATACCATCTATATAATCCTCAGATTTCACATTAAATAATAAGACGAGGAAGGTACTCTTGAGTAAAAACTATATACTTACTCAGTTACTCTATTGTTTTTATGTTGCAACAATGGATTTGGACACAATTTCAAAGGAAATAGCATAAAGGTAGTCCTTTAATTAACCAGATTAGGAGAAAAATAAATCCTTAATAAAGTAAAAGCAATTTTATAAGACAAAGTGAGTAATTAATGATGGTTTACTAAAATAAAGGAAGGAAAATATTGTCAACAAAAAAAATTTTAACCAAAAATGAAATTATTACAATAGATGTAAAACTACCTAAAATGGTAATTGTTGCGATCTCTATTACATAAGGGAAGGGGGGAGCAACGGTGTCCTCTTTTGAACTGACTATTTTGCCCCCCTTGCCTTACGTAATAGAAATATTGTCTATTGATATTTCATGATTTCATTTCATCCCCTGTTGTATTTCCTCTAAAAAGTTGACCAATTATATAATAGAGATATTCAAAGGAATAATATCTTCCAATGATATTCCTCTTTCTCATCGTCATAGTGGCCAAGAATACCTAAGGTGAATAACCACTTTGATTACTTTCCTTATCCTGTTCAATTGCTTCATTTGAATCACCTGATAGGATAATCAAATACAATTTCATTACGTCTAATAATCTAATGAGGACCTTTAGATTGTAGTTGGTTTCCAGCAAACCCCTACAACCATCTCAAATTTTTAAAATATATTTATCTTCCTAAGGGGGAGCAAAAGGAATTTCAATATCAAAATGAGAGTCAAACAAAGCCACCGAAAATTGATTTCAACAATCACTCAGAATTCACTTATATGAGTAAACTTTTACAAATCACTCATATATAGAATTGAGAAAATCACATGGTAAAAATCACACAAATCACACAAATGATCAGGAAACTAATTTACAAAAACTAAAAATTAACTTACAAACTAAAACTAATATACTAGGACGTCAATACATATAAAAACATTCACAAAATTCACTTACAAATCATTGTTCTCAATAACCATTCACAATTACATACTTACAAAAATTACCTATAAACACAAATCTGAGAAAAATATAAGATTTTGACAGTGATATCACACATTCGTCCATCGGCGAATTGGGAACTTTCAAACAGGTACATAATTCTTTTAATGTTCAAAGTTATTTCACATTAGTCGACTGTTATGTAGTTGAAAAAATGGAGATAACTAGACTTAAATTTGATTCATTTTCATATAAAATATGAAAAAAAAGATGTGTATGAAATTTGATTCATTTATGACACTGATGAAAAAGTACAAATTTAGTTCTTTTTAAAAAATTCCAATATAAATTTTTGCCCAAAACTTTTGCAAAATATCCATGTTCAGAAATAAATTTTGAAAAATAAAACAATATCAAACCTTTTTGCGAACAACTTTTGCAAAAAACCATTTTCAGAAAAAAAAAATTACATTAATTTGCGAAATCAGATTGTGTATGAATAATTTAAAATTTCATTTCATCTATAATTGAAACTCAAAGTGTTAAAATTTAGAAAAGGAGAAAAATAAAAAATGACCATTTCATGCGAAATCAAATTGTGTATGAAAAACTTAAAATTTCATTTTAAATATAATTGAAACTCAAAGTGTTAAAATTAGAAAAGGAGAAAAATTAAAATGACCATTTCATGCAAAATTAAATGTGTATGAAAATTTTAAAATTTCATTTTAAATATAATTGAAACTCAAAGTGTGAACATTTAGAAAAGGAGAAAAATTAATATGATAAAAAAATTTAAATATCAATTTGTGAAATCAGAATTCAGAAGTTAGACAAGGAAAAAAAACTTAAATTGTCTTATACTTTTCGGTTAGTATTTTGGGATCATAGAGAAATTACTGAAATCCGTATCAAAAACTATTATAAATTACAAAAATGAATAAAACCAAAAAAAAGAACATGACGATATTTAGTAAAGAACGTCATACTGATTATAAAAGAACATGCGCATATAAGACTTGAGAAACAAAAAACTATTCAAAATCTCAAAAATGAATAACAACATAAAAAGAACATGAAAGAATCTTATTCACAAAATGAAGGTGAACTTAAATACTAACTTGCAATTTTCAGTTTGTTTACTACTTAGTATTAGGCATAAAAATATCATCGCACGCATCGCGTGCACAAAAGGCTAGTAGAAAAAGAACTAAGGAAGTAGTATTTTACAATTAGCACAACACCTTAATTAAGCCGTAAAAGAAGTACTATTCTTAATCTCATATTAAGGTTACTAGATTAGGGGACAACAAAAAAACAACAATGCCAATGAAAGTTTTCCATATGTAAATTGTACGTACAATGTAAAAGAGGCCACTTATAGTCAGAGGGGTAGATCAGAGTGTTTAAGGAGCCCAAAATTATAAAGGCCCAAAATATATTATTTTGAAAAGTTTACTTCATAGTTGAAGAAATCACCTTTGTTTCCAACCCTTATTAAATTTGTCAATGATTTATCTTTAAATTTTTAACTTTCCATCTTTAGAACTCTAACCTTCCATTTTTATTTTCTATAAATTAGGGCCCAATTTTCATGTTAGAACCGGAGCCTCAAAATCTTCAGGATCGCCTTGCGCATAGCTAAACATCCTGAAACTTATACATTCTCTTCTCTCTCTTTTCCTGAATTCGTGCTATTCTCCAAAGTCTACGTTGCTAATGGTGGTAGTTTAGACTGTTGTGTTAACTTTTGGGAGCTCTACGGCCAGATCGATTACCATTATTGTCGGCCGTAATTGTTTTCAAGTCAGTGGTCTCTAACCACGGCACATCCTTGAAATCATTGTCCCTCTACCATTGCGATTATCAGTTTCTAAAATAAAGAATACAATTATTCAAGATATAAGAGATCTTTTATTGGTCTCGACAATGAGCCGGATGGAAAATAGTTAGACAAAAAGCTTGTACTAGTACGTCAGTTTAGAGGAAATCTTTTCACACAAAAAATGTTTTTACTTATTTTGTTTACATGTTATATTGAGAAAGTGAGGGATTGTAAGAAAGATAGAGAGATAAAGTAAGGATCACTACTTTTTGAATAAAAATTAGTATTTGAGCTTGAGGGTTTCTCCAAGTTGGTATTGTGTTTCCGATTTGATATACATTTTTTTCACCTCCATTAAAATATATTAAGGAAAAGGTACAAATATAATAATGTGAACATTTAAAGTATGATTAAACGTTGGTTGAGATGATAATTGTATCCTGTATAATAACAGGAGGTCACGAGTTCAAATCTTGTTGCAAGCTAATTTTTACTTTTGTTAATTGATTTGTTAATTGAGTGACATGATTCATGTACATATAAGATAATTCTAATGGAATAACACAAGTGTCACGTGGCATGTATATATTATTACTCACGCTTTTTTTAATATATTTATACTAGTTTTTATATGCACGCGATGCGTGCGAAGATACATAGAAAATTAATTTCTTTTAGAAGATGAAGAAAATTAGATTAATTATTAATTATTACTAATAAATTAGGAATATTTGAATTGTTGATGGTTTTCTTTTTGTAATATTTTTTTTATTTTTTAAATTAATTAGGTAGTTTTATTTTTTATTTTTTCATTAAAGTAAGTAGTTAGAATAGGGATGTTATGAGGTTAAAATGGGATTTCTAATATTTTGGTGTCCTACCCTCTTCCCATATAGAACTAGCCTTCATAAGCACGCGATGCGTTCGTTAATATCAAAATTTGTTATTCTATTAGATACTCCATTCGTACTTTATTTATGATTAAACTTAAATGTGAAAAATTCAACAGTTAGATGAATTTAGATATATTAATTCGCTAATGTAAAAAAATAAAAAGGTTGTGAGTGATTGTTAACATTAATTTTTTGTGAATGAATATTGAACATAAAAAACAAAAATAATGAGTTGGTTTAACTGAATTAAAGAATATCAAAGGTAGTGAATGTTCAGACTTTTCATGTGCACGTTATGTATGCCATCTTTTTTTATAAGGTATAAATATTTTTTCCATTTAATTTTGATTGAAGTATTTGATGCATATACCATTTTAAACTTGTTTTAAATGGCAAGTTGGAATGAGAATTTTTAAATGATTTGTTTTTGTAATTTTTTTCTTTCCATTAATTAGATCATGAAGGGTATTTTAGTCACTCCAAAAGAGGACACCACACCTCCTCTCTTGGCTTATATAATAGAGATAGATTCATTTATTAAGAAAAAAATATAGATATTAAAAAAAAAAAGGTAGGACACAATCAACTTTTTTATAATTTTTTAAGATATTTATGGTAAAAAACGATTCATTTATAGTATCTATTATGATATTTTTATTTTTATCTATAAAATATAACTAATGAAGTACTCCATCTGTTTCAAATTATAAGGCATTTTAGCTAAAAAAAAATTATTTCAAAATATAAGGCGTTTTACATTACCAATGTAAAATTAAATGCAATTTTTTACAATCAAGATAAGATTATAGTTTATTTTCTATTATCAATATAACATTTAATGTCAATTTTTATTACCTATGCAAATCTAACCTAAATTAACTAAATTCTTAATATGCGGAAAAGTAGTTTATATGCCTTATAATTTGAAACGGAGGGAGTATATGATTGCCAAGTTAAGACTAAAGTACCTTATTAAGAAGCGGATTTGCATTAACCACCCTCAATAGCCCTTCATCAGTAATCTTAACACAGTCTAGCAAAGCCAAAGTTCCCAGCCTACCACTAGCTTTTGAGGCAAGTTTTATCAAAATTTGATCGGTTAAGCGCAGACTTAGTGGTCTTTCGACCACTAAATTGAGCCATATCAACACATCATCGCTGATAGCATCTCTAAATGACTTGCAAACTTGGCTCGTTACCAGAAGCTGCTGTAATGGAAGATACGCCAACACAAAGAATAGTGCTTGATTTGGAGACCCAGTTGCCTCCATTTCTGTAGTCTTATCCTATGCTAAGGATTGCTTTAATGTGAATATGATAGGGAAGAGAAAAGAATTGGGGTTTTTTTTGTGTGGGGTGGGGGTGGGGGGTTGTTTTGGTGTTACGGAAAAAAAAAAAAAAAAAAAAAGTGATTTATCCCACATAAATTGCTTGCGGTTGGGTGATGAATCTGATGATTTATATGGCTCGGAAAAAAGTAGTCCCATTAAAGATAATTCTAGCAAAGCATTTTTTAAAATTCTTTATTTTGGTTTGTTGGCTAACCCTACATTGCGATTAGGAGGTTTGCGGCTTTGCGTAAGCCAATACTCTTCTCTACAAATTTAACTAAAAAATTGGAAAAAAAAAATTACGTTGAATCAATGCTGTTAGTTTAGGATTAAAAATGTTGTATATTTAATATTACTCCATTAGTTTTCTTTTAGGATTTGTTTGTTAAATACCGTCTTATAAAGCATAAAATTTATGAAAAATCATCTTATATAATTCTTTTTGCGAAAAATAAACCTAAATTTTTTTTTGTGGGAACAAACTTTATACTTAACTCTGATTATTGATCCAAGTTTCCGGCATTCACCACCATGTAATGTGCAAGGCAAATGCCTTATTAAACCCAACAAAATCCATGACTTAGTGAATCTTGGAATCTTTGACCAATGATCGAAATAAGACATAAGGTTTGTTCTCATAAGAAAAAAAAAATTTAAGGTTTATTTTCGCTAAAAAAATTATATAAGGTGTTCACAAATTTCATGTTTTATAAGATAGTTTTTATCAAAAGGTTCTTTCTTTTAATTGTTACACTTTCTTTGGGGGGAGAACCAAATAAATAATAGTATAAGCACAAGGAAGAAGTACAAAATGAAAATGTTTGATTTTGGGAAATGTAAATGATGCAATATATACTACGGCAGTGACAAAAGTTATAGATTAATAGAGTGGGAGGTGAAATATAAAAGGTAGAATAATGGAAAAGGTTGATATTGATAGTTTACCTTATTTTATTTTATTTTGGTGTTTGCACCCGGTTCAGAGGTCAAGTTCGGGGTGGTTAGGTTCCATTCCTCTCCCAAGGGTGTTGCGGGGATTCGAACACGGATTCGTCCTACCAAAGCCAGTCCCCATCACCACTGGACCAACACTTACTTGGTTGTTGGTTTACCTTATAAAGAAAGAGGAAGAAAGAGGAATGTAACAATTAAAAAATGGACTAAAGAGGATAATGTAATAATTAAAAAAACGAAAGGAGTGTTTATGCCAAATTCTGATCACGCAGAACTTAGCTGAGGATCTACAACTAATGCAAATGCAGCTAGAAATGATAAGAGAAACTAGCTACGAAATTAAAGAAGACGCAAAGAAGAGACAAGGACACCAAGAAATGGTGACGCGGAAAACCCCAAGAAAAGGGTAAAAACCGCAGGTGGAATTGAGTCCACCAATCCACTATATGAGAAGATTACAACTTACAGCTAGCAGCTAGCAGCTTGTACTAGATACACTTATGAATATTGTAAATGTAGAAGAGAAAGTATGAAAGTAAGAGCAATGTAAAGATTTATGCTACCCGGATTGTTTTCCCTTCTATTTATACTAATACATTTTTATAACGTTATTCTCTACATTTGAACGTTGCCTAACAAACTTCCTAAGAAGATGCCACAACTCCTAGAATCAAGGGAGATCTTCCCCTCTGCTTGTTTAACCACTTCTTCCTATTTCTTTGGCGCAACGTCTTCATTTGACTTGGTCTTGGTCAGCATCCAATGCTCTTCCAACTGGGTTATTCTACATTCTTCGTATATGCTTGTTGTAGCTGCTACCTGATGCTCCCTGGCTGTAACAAGCACTTTACCTGCAAGTTCCAGCTTAGGAAAATTTTAGGACATAACAATTGCCCCTAACTTGTGATGTCAACCTAGGCGCAACTAAGTTAAAATCGCAAGTTACCAGTCAAAACAAAACAATTGTTAGCAAAAAGATTATCTCAAGACTAGGATAAACTTGTACTCTCTTAGAAGATTTTTTTATCTTTTTCTCCGAAAAATTAAAACGTTTGAAGATAAACTTTTACTTCAGAGATAAACTCTTTAACCACTTAAAAAGATAACTTTCTTGGGAAAAGATAGAATTATCAGATAATTGATTACTTATCAGCAGCTAAAAGATAACTTTTCGTCAAACAATAAATATTTATCCGTTAGCTTAGAATATCGTTGAGCTCTTAGTATTTAAGAGCCCCTTTGCCTCTCCCTGAGATCCTTCCTCATCTTAAGCTTTTGCGAACTTCCTCTTTTCAGGTAAATTCTCTCTTCCTCCTTTCGTTTGCTTCCTCAGGAATTTTTAGATTTTTTCTTTCTCTCTAATGGGTAGAGCAATAGATGATGTTGCTTCGTCTGTCACTGAGCGAGACATAGAAGTGCTCAAAGTGCTGGGGAATTTCCCTGAAAACGCTCAGATCATCCTCCCCACTCCCACATGCAGGCCTGAAACCTGCCCGGAGGATTACATCTGCTACTATGAGCATCCTTTCTACCTAGGGTATAGCTACGAAATTTCCCCCCTTACTAGGTCGTTTATGGAGGTCCTTCACCTATCCCCTGGCCAGCTGATGCCAGCTTTTTGGAAAACCTGCTCGACTCTAGAGACCTTGACTAAAACTTGGCACAACCCCTTCTCTTTAAACGAACTCTTAACTGCCTACAGGGTCAGAAAGTCAGGCAAGGGTTTTATAACTTTTAGGGCTAAGGCTCCCTTCCCCCCATTGATAGAAGGTACAATCGCATCTGTATCCATATGGAAGACTAGGTATTTCTTCGTAGTGAAAGATTCGCTGGGCGAAGCTGGGAGCCCTCTAGTTGGGGGTTGGTCTATCAAAGGTACCTATCCGTTCAATTTGCTTTTTATTCCTAAAAATGAATTAACTAGGTTCTTACCTTGTTTTCCTTGCAGGTCTTTCCCCATTATTTCCCAGATACCTGAGCAAGCTGAGAGATTACCGGAACTGCTTACTTTCCCCGTTGAGGAACGCACCTTCACAGCTCCTACTGAGGTTTTACCCCTAGACTCTAAAGCTTCTTCTCGCACAAACTCGATGTCGACAGGTAATTCTAGACTGCAAAGACTCTATTTAACTTATGATTTTTTGACATTGGGCCAACTAGGTTTTCCTTATTCATGCAGCTCCAGCAAGATCTAGCAACTTATCCGACGAAGACGCCATGGACAGGCTAAAGAATAGGAAGAGATCAGCCGCCTCTTCTGGGCATTCTCAGGTTGAGAGGGTTCCTCGCAAGCATCTTCGCTCATCTGCCCTCCCAGCCACAATCGACATCACGACTGACTCTCCTAAAGACGAAGTTCTTGTGAGTTTTCCTGCAGACTTCCTAGCTGAGGAAGGCCTAGAAGGTGGGATCTGGCCTGCAGCTGACAAGCTCGTATTTCCAGCTGCACAAAAGAGGTTAAAAGGACAAGACCCTGAGGTTGTCTTGAACCATGCTGTCCAGCTATCACTGCATGTTAGAAAGGACTTATGAATTATCTTATATAACGAATATTACCGTTGCTACTTATAGTTACGTTTTTTCTTTATGTGCCAGCTTTCCCAGAGCTGCATAGCTGCTAGGGACAGCTTGCGGACTGTCGCCACCCTTCAAGACAAGGTGGCTCGCCTGCAAAAGGACAACTTGAGCCACCAAGCCAAGCTGGAGAGGGAGAAACAGTCCCGGCTGGATGCTGAAAGCAAGTTAGCTGCTGAGCAGAAATTAATTGAAAAAGAGAGGCTGGAGAAAGATAAGAAGATAGCTGAAGCGGAGAAAGAAAATGCACGCCTGGCTGCAGCTGTCAGGGATGCTGAGGAGAGGGCTTTAGATATTCAAGTTGAAGCAAAAATTATCGAAACTGCCAAGCTGGCTTACCTGATAAAGTTCAAGAAGTTGGACGACAAGGGTGTCAATTTTTATATTGACAGATTTCTCATGCTGGACTCTATGGCTGCGTTGGAGGCTCTAGCTACAGGTAGTAAGGCAAACGACTCAGAGCAATCTACAGCTGAATCTCCACCTTCACTCAACCACTGGGGGCAATGTGTTTTTGTAAGGACATATTTACTTTTCGTTATTTAATCGTTTGGACTTATGCTTTTGCCTTTTGATCTTAGCTGTTGATACTTTGATAAATCCTTATGTTACATGCATTTTTTTGTTCTTAGATATTTGAACAACATATTTACCTGGTATAAGCGTTGTTCATCTTTGGTTGGGCCCGTTTCCTTGGTGCTACGACCATTCAGCTAAATTCTGGTGCTTTAACCCTTAGCTGCTCAAACCGGTGCTACGACCTTGTAGCTGGACCTTGTAGTTCCAGCTACCCACCTGGGTGCTGCGACCCCTTGCGTTTGCCTACGCATGAATTGGACTTAGATGGCCTGCTGTTGCAAGCACTAATCATAAAGTACTTAAGTCATTAACAAAATTAATTCTTTGTTTACCTGGTGGACCAATGCTTTATTCAAAACAATGGTTGCCTCACTTGAAGATTCTGGCGTATATAGCCCGGTAGTAACCTGGCTAATGCCCCAGGTTAGAAATGATACAGCTTGAGGTGAGAAGCATTCCAGCTTCTGGGTACCGCTTTTCCGTCCTTAGTAATTAGGCGATAAGCTCCTTTTCCAACTACTTGATCAATTAGATAAGGGCCTTCCCAGCTTATCCCTAACTTACATGCGTTGATCTCTTGGGTATTTTGAAAAACTTTCCTGAGAATAACCCAATCTCCCACCGTGAATACCTTGGCTTTGACATTCTTATTGAAGCTACGAGCCACTATTTGCTGTTGCGCAGTCATCCGTATTAATGCATTATCTCTTAACTCCTCGATGAAGTCCATGTCATAGCTAAGCTCTTTGTCGTTGGCTTCAGGAGTTATCAATCCATACCTACCTGTAGGGACAGCTACTTCTGCAGGTAACACCGCCTCGCACCCGTACACAAGTGAGAAGGGAGTTCTTCCTGTAGCGCCTCTTGGTGTTGTTCTGTTTGCCCATAGCACCTTAGGCAGTTCTTCTGCCCATTTTCCTTTCTTAGCTTTCAGGCGCCTTTTAATGCCATTGATGATTACTTTGTTGCTGGACTCAGCTTGTCCGTTAGCTTGCGGGTATCTAGGTGTAGAGGTTATTAGACTAATGTTCCATTCATGACAGAACTGCCTTGTCTTGTCACTTATGAACTGTGATCCGTTATCACAAACAATTTCGCTAGGTACCCCGAACCTGCAGATAATGTTAGTATGCAAAAAGGATATCACTTCTTTGTCTCTCACCTGCTGGAATGCCCCAGCTTCGATCCACTTGGAGAAGTAATCTGTGAGTGCCAGCATGAAAACTTTTTGCCCTGGGACTACGGGTAGTTTCCCCACAAGATCCATGCCCCACCTCATGAAAGGCCAGGGTGTCAAGGTGGGATACAATACCTCAGCTGGCTGGTGGGACATACCTGCATGCTTCTGGCAACTTTCGCATTTTTGCACATACCTCTTAGCATCATCACGCATGGTTGGCCAATAATATCCGTATGCTAAGATCTTGTTTGATAGGCTTCTTCCAGCTGCATGAGACCCGCATTCACCTTCATGGAACTCCTTGAGTGTGGGCTCCCACTGATCTTTCTCCAAGCATCTTTGCAATAGGTCATAGCTGGCGCAAGCTCTTTTGAATAGAGTGCCTGAAATAACATGATATCTAGTGGCTTTCATTCGCAGCTTCCTAGCTTCCAGCTATTTTTTGGCAGGATGCCCCTCTATAGAAAATCGATGATTGGCTGGGTCCAGCTAGCGTTTCCTACCTGGCTGCTATCTGACTGCACCATGTTCACCTCTTTGCTGATAGCTGGCTCAGCTAGGTGGGCAATTGGTATTGACTTGAAATCGCATTTTCTAAGTGCTGATCCGAGGTAAGCTAGAGCGTCGGCCTTGGTATTCTGGTCCCTTGGGATCTGCTTTATGCTGAACTCTTAGCTTTTAAATCATGCGCCAGTATCATACCTGCAATTAAGGCTTCATATTCAGCCTCATTGTTGGTAGCTTTAAAATCGCAGCAGATAGCACGTACTATCATGTCCCCTTGTGGCGAATTTAGCACTATACCTAGACCAGCTCCTCTGAAGTTTGAAGATCCGTCCACATATAGCTGCCAGGAGCCTGACTTACCTACTTTGTTAATATGGCGCACCTCTTCCTCAGTGGTAGCTGCTAGGTCAGGACTAAAGTCAGCCACAAAGTCAGCTAGGGCTTGCGATTTTATAGCTATCCTGGGCAGATATCTAATGTCATGTGCACTTAGGGATATGGCCCATTTGGCCATTCTCCCTGAGTGCTCAGGTTTTCGTAACACTGCTTTGATGGGGTAATTAGTCATAACATGAATAGGGTGAGACTCGAAATAGTGTCTCAACTTACGAGATGCCATATACAAAGCTAACACTAATTTTTCAAGTGATGTGTACCTGGTTTCAGCATCTAGCAAAGATTTGCTAACGTAATAAATTGGGAGTTGTTGATTTTCTGCTTCTAGAGTACCGCACTTACCGCTTTGCTGCTACAGCTAATACAGCTGGAGAGTCTCTCCTGAGTGGCTTTGATAGTAGGGGAGGTTGAGCCAGTAGGCCTTCAGATCCTGCAATGCAGCTTCATGCTCACTGTCCAGTTGAATCCTTTATTCTTTTTTAGCACGTTGTAAAACAGGTGGCACTTGTCGGATGATCTGGATATGAATCTTTCAGCGCAGCTATCTCCGTCAGCTTCTGGACCTCTTTCAGATTCCGTGGTGATTGAATATTGATTAGTGCCTGCACTTGGCTGGGATTGGCTTCTATTCCTCGCTGGGTGACTATATATCCCAGAAACTTGCCTGCTGGGACACCGAAGGAACACTTGCTAGGATTGAGCTTCATCCCATATTTCTTTAAGACTTCGAAGGTTTCCTGCAGGTGTCACATGTCTTCTGCTTTCTTTGTTTTGACCAGCATGTCTCTATATAGACTTCCATCGTGTCCCCCAGCTGCTTCTCGAACATCTTGTTGACTAGCCGCTGGTAGGTGGCACCGCATTTTTTAGCCCAAAGGGCATTACCTTATAGCAATAGATACCTCTTTCAGTCATGAAGGCGGTCTTTTCTTGATCTGCGGGATCCATTAGTATCTGATTGTAACCTGAGTATGCATCCAGGAATGTTAGCCTTTCATGGCCAGCTGTAGCGTCCACCAATGCATCAATATGTGGCAGCGGGAATGGATCTTTGGGGCATGCCTTATTGAGATCAGTAAAATCAATGCACACTCCATTTGCCATTTTTCTTTCCACAACCACCACGTTAGCTAGCCAGTCGGATATTTGACTTCTCGGATCTTGCCAGCTTTCAGTAGTTTTTCCACTTCCTCATTGACTATCATATTTCTTTCTGGAGCAAACTTCCTTCTTTTCTGCTTCACGGGCTTTGATTAGGATCACGTTTGCTTATGGGTATGATGTCAGGCTCAATGCCTACCATATCTTCTGGCTCCACGAAAACAGCTTATATTTTTCTTTAAGAATCAATATCCGCTGCTTCTCCTCAGCTGGCAGGGATGCCCCAATCTGCACGGTCTGCTCTGGCTTTGCTGGGTCCAACGCCACTTCATCTACATCTTGATCTGGGCTTGGCTGGCGCTGGACCTTGCTGTAATTGCTAGATAGATTCCTTTTTTGCTTTTAGAGATATGCTATAGCATCCCTAGCCAGCTTGCGATCGCCCCTGATTTCTTGTACTCCCCACTTGGTAGGGAACTTAATAGTCTGGTGATAGGTTGAAGGACAGCTCGCATTTTGTGGATCCATGGTGTCCCCATTATGATTTTATGCTGAGGGACAATCTACCACATTGAACCTGGTTTGGAGGTTGACTCCTTTTGCATAGTGGGCACACGATCTCCCGAGCGTTGTAGCTGGCTCGCCATTGAACCCGAACAGAACGTTGCTTTCCTGAGGATATCAGCTTCCTGCAGCCCCATGCTTTCTAGAGCCTTTTGAAAATGATATTAGCTGAGCTGCCATTGTCTATCAAGACTCGCTTCATGAGGCAATTGCTGACGGTGAGAGATACGACGAGGCCGTCATGATTAGCTTCTCATCTCCATCTTCTTCGTCGAAGCTGATGGTCATCTCTGAGCTTTTTCTCTTCGACACTCCTCAGCGGGCTTGGTGCGGTTTTGGAACCTTCTCGGGCAAATCTCTTGGCTGCAGAGTATGTTAGTCCACATATTTCTGAACCTCCGGAGATAGAATTGATTACCTTATCGTGTAGGGGCTCAGGTGGCGGATGAGGCTGTTGCTGGCTGGGGCCAGCTTTTCTTCTCGTGCCCCTTCTTCCCCATCAGGCTCGAGATAGCCCTTCTTGA
Source organism: Beta vulgaris subsp. vulgaris (assembly GCF_026745355.1). NCBI lineage: Eukaryota > Viridiplantae > Streptophyta > Magnoliopsida > Caryophyllales > Amaranthaceae > Beta > Beta vulgaris. The sequence goes on along the minus strand of NC_079207.1, from coordinate 41,880,537 downwards.
GCAGCCAGCCACTTCTCTTTTGAGAGCATTGCATTCTTCTGTTCGATGGCCATGGTCGCCATGATAGCTACACCACTTGGTGGTTCCTTCTCGCTGTCTGGTCTGTCGCTTTGCGTGGCCACTAGCGGTTGTTCCCAGCTTTTCAGTGCGTTTACTACGCCTCCTGCATCCACGTTAAAACAGTAGGAAGCAATGGAAGGGTAATCGTTATAGCTGATTTACCTGTGGCCTTGCTGGCTACATTTTACTTTCGCGCTTCTGATATGGCTGTGGCGCCAATCATTCTTCTTCTGGTTCTGGGATTTCCGATCGTAGCTAGGCTCGCTCACGTACCTGGACGCCTCGTCCTCCTCGAACGTATTCAGCCATAGCCTGGCCCTGACCTCTTCGAAGTGCCACATGGGTACCTGGTCAATTCATAATACAATCTAGATTTATAGGTTAGTCCTCTCCTGAATGCTTCGATAGCGTGGGAACATCCAGGTTCTTGACAGAGATCATTCCTTGTTGAATCGATCCAGGTACTGCCTCACAGCTTCATTAGCTTCTGGGTGATGCGGTACAATCGCCGGTATGCTTCTCTAGGACCTGCTCTGTGCAAACTGCATATAAAACTTGTTAATTAAAGCAGCAAAATTTTGGATGCTACCTGGCTTTAGACTTATCAGCCATGTAAAGCAGGCCGATAAGGTGGCTCCGAAGGACTTGCACATGGTGGCCTCCAAGATGCTCAGGAATGGACAGGTCCACATCTTCTGTTATATTGAGCACATGGTCATAGGGATCCGCAGCTCCATCATACAGCTTGTGAGGCTGGGCCACATTGATCTTTTTGGGAATCCTGGCTCTTGCGATTTCTTCCACGAAGGGGGATTGAGCGTAGCCATCAGGAGATTCTTCAGCCACAGGGGTTGGTGCTCCAGGCAACTTCGTCAGCATGCGAAGTATCTTCCTGTTCTGAGATTCTAGGAGCGCCATTTTCTTAGCTGCAGGATCAGCTTCATCTGCTTCATCGTCGGACCTAGCTGCTCCATCTTCACCTTCACTGGCTCGGAATCTCGAGATCAGATCTTAGGAATTACTTCCGGATACGGCTTTAGGTGTTTTGCTACTTTTGACAGAATCCAATTCTTTTCTGAGGCTGTCAATGGTCTGCTGGGCTTCAGATTGAGTGCGGTGAAGGTCTTCTTGAGCCTTCAGCAACGTGCTTTCATTGCTTCAGCAGAATCGTCAGCCATTTCAAAGTTGGGTTGAAGTGTTTCTTTTTGGGATTTAATGAGAGTTTAGCTGTAGAGCCCCACGGTGGGCGCCAAACTGTTTATGCCAAATTCTGATCAGGCAGAACTTAGCTGAGGATCTACAACTAATGAAATGCAGCTAGAAATGATAAGAGAAACTAGCTACGAATTAAAGAGAGCAAAGAAGAGACAAAGACACCAAGAAATGGTGACGCGGAAAACCCCAGGAAAAGGGTAAAAACCGCGGGTGGAATTGAGTCCACCAATCCACTAATAGAAGATTACAACTTACAGCTAGCAGCTAGCAGCTTGTACTAGATACACTTAGAATATTGTAAATGTAAGAGAGAAAGTATGAAAGTAAGAGCAATGTAAAGACTTATGCTACCGATTGTTTTCCCTTCTATTTATACTAATACATTTTATAACGTTATTCTCTACATTTGAACGTTGCTAACAAACTTCCTAAGAAGATGCCACAACTCCTAGAATCAAGGGAGATCTTCCCCTCTGCTTGTTTAACCACTTCTTCCTATTTCTTTGGCGCAACGTCTTCATTTGACTTGGTCTTGGTCAGCATCCAATGCTCTTTCAATTGGATTATTCTACATTCTTCGTATCTGCTTGCTGTAGCTGCTACCTGATGCTCCCTGGCTGTAACAAGCACTTTACCTGCAAGTTCCAGCTTATGAAAATTTTAGGACATAACAAGGAGTATATCTATAACAAAAGAGTAATATGTTATCTATACCCATTAAAAAGCCACAAGTTTGGCTACTATTTCTTAGTAATAGTGCTTTGGCACTTTTGCCCTCCCAAACTCTCAGAATTACTTGTATGTCCTTACTTTACCACGCATTACTTTCGGCAACACTATTACTAATTCTGTCAAAAGAAAAAAAAACACTACGCAATTTTCTCCTCTTAACCCTTCTCATATCACGCTCCTCCATCGGCATCTTCATCTCTCATCTCACGCTCCTCTTCATCCTCGCGTCTCTCACTCAGTCACTCCTCTCTCAGCATCTTCATCCTCTCATCTCTCCACTTCCGCTCCTCCCTCATCATCTTCATCCTCGCATCTTCATCCTCGCACATCGCTCTCTCAGCGTCTTCATCCTCGCAAGTATATCCTCGCACGTCGCTCCTCTCACTTTGACCTCACTCCTCTCACTTGATGGCCGCACTTGATGCTTCGTCGGCGGCCATCGATAGCCCTGCCTTGGAGATTGCTTTCGGAGGCTGCCAACTACTCCGTGCTTCGAGATAATTAGTGATTTCGGTTTCGAATTTCTTGGGTTCGAGAAACAATCAGCAAGTTTGAGCATCATTTTGTTGGGTTTCGAATTCTTTGATAAATTTTGATGTACTTTGGTCAATTTTGATTTTTTTTATTTGTGATATTCCATTTGGTGCCATTGAATTTTTGGCTTTTTCATTTGGTACCACTATTATTTTAAAATTCCACATGATACCACTCTAATTTAATATTAATTTTTATCATACCATTTTTTAAGTAAAATGTTAGTTAATGGTTGAACAAGAATATGATTTTGTTTGGGTTTGCATGTTTCTATTAACAGTTGCAAAAATTTAATAAATTAAGATTTTAGGGTGTCGTTTTAACCCTTAAAGCTCTATTTTTCAGTCAAAATTTTCATAAAAATGATCATAATATTCTATATCTTTTTATTGTCAAATATGACCTCAATTTTGACTTTAACGACTAAAACGATTACTAAAACATTAACGCAAATTAAAACATGTAAATCGAAGTAAAACTCTAGCCTATTCTAACTTAAATTAATACTTTACTTAGTTGAATGCTACAATAGAGAATAAAATCAAATTATAGTGGTAACATATAGAATATCTGAAAAATAGTGTTACCAAATGGAAAAGCCAAAAGTACAATGGTACCAAATGGAATATCCCTTTTTATTTTATACAAGTTTTTTTATGTTTATTTTGTTAGGTGGGATTAGATCTATGTTTGGATGATGCGGTTTAAAATGATGAAGTCCACAAATATGACGATTGATTTTCATTTTTTTTTTACTCAACTTTTTGATTTTTGATTTTGTTGGGTTGGTTAGATCTAGGGTTTTGGTGATGGGTTTGAGATGATGATTCTCAAAGGGCTTATATTCTTTTTACTCTTTCTATTTTTCTTTTTTTAATTGTAGTTTTGTTTCATTGTTCATATATATGTTGTATTAAATATTAGTTATGGATATGAGTATATGACACTGTTTTTCAATTACTTCCCCAGCCTTAGCCACAATCCTTCTTTACATTTTTTTTATTAATTTCAAATCACTTAAATTTACCAGAAAACAAAAAAAAAAAATTTAAAGGTATACCTAATGTTGCGGTTTTGGGATATAACCGCGGCAATATGACCCCGCAAAATAACACATGATAATATTGCTGCAGTTTGGCTTTGAAACCGCAGCAATATTACTAAGTAAATAATAATAAAAAGGAGTATTGCCTAGGCCAAAACCGCAGCAATATTTTCTGTAATATAGGTAACAGAGAAATATATTGTTGCGGTTTGGCCTCGAAACTGCAGCAATATTTGTAGATACTGCGGTTTAAAACCACAGCAATATAATTATTACCTATTGCTGCCCCCTTAATTGATGCGCATCCAAAACCGCAGCAATAGGTCACTTTTTGACCGCAGCAATAAGCATTTATTCTACTAGTGCAACACGCAACACGGCTGTTCGTCACGTTTTCGTCTTAAACTCTCTCATCGCCTGTTCTTCGCCGCTCATCTCAGCCACACGCAACACCCTCTCATCCTCTCTCATCCTCTCTCTTCTCCTGTTCTCAACCACTACAACATGCCATCTCTTAAGATCTGTTTTAGATTTCCCTTTTAGATTTCAATTTGGGTTGTTGTTGAATTTTGGACATTGTCTTTTTTTCATTTTTAGATCTAGAATTTTGAATTTTTCTTCAAGTTATTGAAATTCTTATGGTGTATGGCCTACGGAGCTTACTGAATTGATTAAACTTTGTGCATGTTTTGTTTTGTTTTAAAAGTTACAGTCATTGCTTTTGCCTTCTGAATATTAATGTTATTGCTTTTGCCTTGTGTCTTTTGGATCCTTTTAAAATTAAAAGATCTATTGACTGGTTTAGTAAAGATTTGGATATATGGATGTTCGACTCATGACATTCACTTCTCAAGTTAAAGGATGCATATATTCACTTTTCAGGTCTGTTTTGTTATAATTTTTTTTCAGATTTGTTTTTTTGGTACTATAATTTTGATTTTTTTATAATCTGCCTTAAATATATTATAATTTTTGGTACTTAAGCCTCATTTTGTAAAATGGCCACACTTAAGCCACACTTGTAACTGGGCCACACTTGAGCCTCATTTCGTGAACTGGCCACACTAGAGCCTTTCGTTTATTTTGTTAAAAACAACTCGGGGAAATCAGTTGTACCCCATTACAGTTCGCTTGACCTTGGGATTTCTAAATGAAAAGCTAACGTTTTGCGAAATATAACGTAGTTATGGCAGCTGCATCTAACAAAATAAAATAGAGGCTATAGTCGGGAAGATTGCAAATATAAATACGAGATGGCACTCGGGATACTTGCAAAAACAAATAGTTCCATTACTTTGAAAAAGCTAATACAAACTAAAGATCCTGGGCACAAAACTACCAAAGATCAAAATCTAAGAATGAGATAGAAAAGCTAAGCTAAGTACAACAAATCAAGGAGCAGAGTCCTTAGCAGGGGTTCCCTCATAACTATCCCCCACTTCCTCCTCAGAAGTCTCCAATTTGGCTGAGCGAGAGCCCTGACCTTCAATCTTATCCCTAGCATCTGTCACCTTCTCGGGATCAGCAGTGACCCCTGCCTGAGTGACCTTGGTCGCAACAACAACGGACTCGAGCGTAGAGCCTTGAATGCGAGAAGCACCTGGGGCCTGAAGCCTCCCACCAGACCTCTATTCTGAGGCAACACGGTGGTCAAATTCGGCGTCCATCGCGTTCGAGTCCATGACGGGGTTGGATTCAATCTAGATGGCCCTGAGACGCTCCTTCGTCTCCCTAGTCCCAAGGCAGTAAGAGGTTGAAGATATCCTACCCAAATAGTTAAGTCCATCGGGAGAAAGCTTCCATTCGGCCAACCATTCCTCCCAGGCCTTCTAAAGCTTGGCTTCGGCCTTCCTCAGCTTGTGGCGAGAAGCTTTGTACTTCTTCGTGGCCCCATCAACCTTTGCCTTGAGATCTTCAGCGACCTTCTAGGCCTCGTTTCGCTCAATAAGAGCAGCATCCAGTAAGGTCTGGATCTTCTTGTTGCTATCCCTCAGGGTCTCAACCTCTTTAACCACCTTGTTAGCCTCCTCAAAGGTGGACTTATAGGAATTAAGCCCATCAGTGAGCTTCTTCAACTCAGTGTCATCTGACAACACTTGAGCTTTTAAAGTGTCCACGTCCTTCTTGAGGGCTGCAATCTCATCCTCAAGCTAGACCGGATGACGGATCACCGATGTTATTCGAATGGAAGTTTGCATGGGATAGAATGGAATTAGTATGTTTAAAACTAAAAAGATCATCCAAATAAAGTTGAATACCTACTTCCAACCAAGACTTGTACATCATATTGACCTCTTCAGAACCAAGGGCTACTAGAGCCTGTTAATGGGCCTCAATGTAAATTTTTCGAACAACGTGACACACCCGGGTCAGCTTTTGGGTGCGAGTGGTATTGGTGAATGGCATGTTGACACCGATCTGGCCAGCCTTGGTCCTCTTGGCATGGGGCTCTTCGAGATCAAACACTTCAATGGGAGACTTAGTCTTCCCTGATTTTCGCTTGGAACCAGCAGACACACCCGAGCAAGCCTTGTCAAATACCTTGGATTGAGTGACATTCATAACTTGAGCTTTCTCGTGTCCCCCTTAAACCTTCAGGATCGAACAGAGGGCTTAGCTTCTTGGGCCTCTTAGTATCCGTATTAGTCAAAATGAAATTAGTACAAGGCGGAATAACAAGAGAGGAACAAGGCAAGAAGGAAAAAGAGAAGAAACTACCTTCAAGGGAGGAGGGATTGTCATGTTCTCCCCATCCAGCTCGTTAATCAGCTTCAAAGCCAAAGTAACGTTGTCGGTAAATCTTTTAGCCATCTCAGAATCTAGCTGGTGTCGGACAACAACTGAAACAAGAAAAATACCAAACACTTAGCGAATAAATAAACCCATACAATGAATCAGGCTGGGATTACCATTATCACAGCTACAACTCATGCCCGCCGCTACTAGGAACATCTCGTTCCGCATCTCATTACAAGTAGGTAGCCAATATTTGGGGATATGGGAGAGAGTCCAGTCAAAGTTTTTGGTGTCGTAGAAAAATAGATCCCCGCAATTGCCTCTTGCCGGGACATCTCGAGGACCGTCTGGTTTAGGCGAAAACAAGGGACCTCTTCAAAAGGAAGAATGGGAATCTCTACTCACCGCTGGTGTATACATGAAAGAACAATCGCCTAAAACCCCATTTGTTCGAGGGAGGATCACGAACAACATTATATCCGGCTCTACATTGGAAGCGGAATCACCCGTCCATGTCGGTCAGCCGAACCTAGCATCAGGGTAAACATATTACGTCATAGGCGCAAACTCGGGTAACCCTGAGAGATTCACAGATGGCCACAAATCCATTAAGTGAAAGCCAGCTGTTAGGAAGAAGCTGAGTAAGGGTCAGCTGATAAGCATTGAGGAGATGTTTGATGAAGGGATGTAACGAGAACCTAAGGCCCATATGCATACTCTGATGATATATCGACACACATCCTACCGAAGGTGTCAAGACACTCTCGGTGTGCTTTGTACGGACCACGAATTAAGGGTCCTAAATCCAAAACTTAACCCCAACGTACTTGAAAGTCTGCTCCATATGCTTCATAAACGTGGGATCATGGTAATAGGTGTGAGGAACCCCCCCCAGGGTCCAGTGAGGGATAGTCTTGGCTAGAAGTGCTTGGGCCCTCGTCATCGACAGCGTTCTCGAATACCGCCACTATACCATCTGAAATATACCTATCTAAATAACTCCTAGCACAAGTTTTATGAGCTACCAAGACTTCCCAAGGACCCGGAATTACACCCTCGTCTTCCTCACTCATTGAATCTGAAGGACTAAATAAGGGAACTGCCTCGGGGATTACCGAAGGGTCCTCACAAAGAGGGGAGGAAGGAGTGTTTGGTTGGGACTCGGGATCCATCCTAGGGACGTCTATATTAATTACCAATTAAGGAAATACAGAATTACGACTAACAAAAGCATACCTTCTCTAGAATTCTCGGAATCAGGACTGGATAAGTTAACAGGATGCAGAAGAACTTATAGAGATAGTGAAGAGAGAGAATGAGAAATTCACAAATGATTAAAAAGTATGAAAGTGAAGCATCTCTGCCCCCTATATATAGCTGAATCCACGTCTTCGTGTCACGCCCCCCCACCCTATATAGAGAGAGAATGAGAAGTATCCCGAGCGTCTAAGCCGGGACAAGCCTTGGCAAACAACGTTACCCAGGTCGAGACGTATATCCCTGTCCACCAGCAGCACCCCCTACCCTTCCTCTGCCCTGTTGTGTTCCCACCAGCAGCAACCCCACTCCAACCCACCCCCTTCCATCCCCCTGTTGCGTTCCTACGCCTCCCCCAGCAGCCGCTACCCCAACCAATGCAGCCCTGCAGGCTGCCACCCCCCCCCCCTCCATTCCCACTCCCACCCTCTCCCCTTCCCCTCTCATCTCCCTTCTTCTTCAGCACAATTCCCCTCAAAATTCAATATAATCTCCGCTTGCCAAATTCTCCCATGATTTGCGTGAATTTCTTCACGAATCTCTACCAATCCTCCACCCGTTCTATCTTTTTCCGGGCCAATGGCGAATATCTTACCTCGAAGCTTCTCTCTAATGGCAATTATGGTGTCGCTGACACGATTTTTTGAATAATGATGTCAGGCGATTTTGGGGGTGTATGGGTGGTGATTTTGAGTGTGTGGGTGAGGTTTGGTGGTGGAAGGGTGGTTTTGGGTTGATGAAACGTGGTGCATAGGTGGCTTTGGTGGTGATTCTGGTGTGTGGTTGGGTTATGTTTAGGTTGGTTGTGGGCAAGAATGATGGGGAAGTAACGAGAGGGAAGGAGAGGTGGGGTGGCTGGTGCCTGGTCTCGGCAGCACTGTGGCGGTGAAGGCAACAAGGGAGATGATGGATAGAGAGGCGTACAGAGGTATGGTGGTGGTGTGTATGGGGTCGTGAAGAGGAGAGAGAGTGGAGCGAGGGTGAGAGTTCGCGGGGTAGATGGGTTGGTTGTTGGGCGGTCTGGCGGTGGTGTCGATAGCACTCGCCGAAGGGGTGCGGTGGTAGTTTAAAAGGGGGGTGCAGTGGCGTGGTAGGTGAAGAAAATATGAAGTAAAAAAAGAAAAAAGCAAATTAAATTGTAAAATAAAACAAAAAAACATGTTCAGGTTGTAAGTATTTTGACTCATTCGAAAAAAATAACCCTACAAGCTTAACTCAATCAAAAATAATCAAAAGGTAGACTTAAAATGAAAAGATCCTCCAAAAGTTGACTTATTTAAATAATTTTTCCTAATATATTTTAGTTATATGTCCAATTAACATTGCACTATTAATCATTTATTTTCTAGAAAGAAAATACGATTCCTAAGATAATTAATTTTATTATCTTCATAATTGAATTTATATTTATATTTAGATCATAATTGAATTTATATTTATATTTAGTAATTGCTCGAATGTCTAAGGACATATTCCTTCAAGAAGGGAAAGGACGAAGGAGATACTTGTCTCAAGATGAGGTGTATAAGTTGCCAAGTCAAGATAATTCCATCCTGCACCCTATATTTTCATATATAAGAGCTTCAATGATGATGTTAGAAAATGAATTCCATGATTTTCAGCATCACAAACTCACAGTAGGGAAAGCAAGATCATAAGCATTTTAACAGTATACAGAATTTCCTACATCTTTCATTCTTTGGAGGAGAGCTGTGTGGTAGAATTTGGATACATAGACATCTTTACTTTTACAACATAACACACAATGCAGGATCACATCCTTAAGGTTGAAGGGCAACAATTGACATTAATTAGAAAACTTGATCAATGCTGTAAAGGCTCAACTGCTGTTCTGAAGAGGAGGACATAAACCTTGTCGACAGAAAAATACAAGAAACCTCCTAGAGAATGAGTGACATATGAGCCGAAGCTTGTGCCCACGATACAATGCCATGCAGGCCCATATGCTGAATCAAAATCCTGAAATTTACACAGAAACCACCGTCAATGTGTACATTTTGTCTAGATACCGGCTAGTAAACCCTTAAGAGTAGTACCACAAAGCTTGGATCATATCTCGTTTACATCACTGCGCTTTGTAGCTCTCTATACAACGAAAATAAAAACAAATAATTGTATTTTGTAATAAAAGACAAAATCCCAGACCCCTTGCTCATACTACAATGCCCAAAAAAATTTATTTGCCTTTACACCAAATACCATACTCTAATATCTCAACAATGGACAATATCAGTAAGAATCAGCTAAGCATGGACTGGTTATGGAAGAAAAAATAGAGTGGGGAGCCCTTGCGTAGACTACTTTTTATTACAAAAACACCTCAATAGATGTTCAAGGACCTAGGACATGTACAATGTTCAAGAAACTTAAATTCTTTAAGGAACTCACTGACATATCTTTAGTAATTAATGACTTAACAATTGCATCTGAAAGAGGTTTTTTATGAACATAACTAAATCATGAGTAAATTATAATGTTAAAGAAGAGTTTTGGCTTCAGGTGGTAGTTTAATTCTAATGTGATAATGACTTCAGAACTTTTTGAGATGGAAGAGCCTTTTGTTATATTCAGCTTTGTCGTTGCCGGGGCTGGATCGAGGTTTTTATCATGCTCTTTTTTCTTTTTATTTGTTTTCTTCATCAGATTTCCTGAAACAGAAATATCATACAGTGCTGGCTGTTAAAGAGGGGGGCCAGGGGACAGCAAGTTTATGTCTAATCAGTAAGTCAGGGGTAAGCATCTCTATTATCTGGAATTCAAATAAATAAAACTTTCATTGTTGAAGCAACTGATAGAGCACATAGCTTAGAGAAGCTATCAACATAGTGACTACCTACTCCCTTTGAATCTGATTGCATTTGCAAAGATCAAGATCTGAGACAAGTATTGGCTAAAATATAGAGATACCACATTTTAAGGGTACAGATTACAACATAAGAAACAATGCATATGAGACCTATAACGATATGGTTCACTGCTGACGACCAACTTATATTCTAAAGTAGCTCATCAGACTCAGAATTCTAAAAAGAAAAACAGTAGTATAGTCTGCATGAAAACAGAAAGCATACTGAGAAAGATAAGGGCAAACATATTACTTTGTGGATGTGTTGTTGGCTGCTGAATACCATTTAACATAACATGTGTCACGGCAATAATATTTTTGTACCATGAACTAACTAGACTTGCAATAAATGGAAAAGGAGGAATATGAACTAAGATCGGCGACCCTATTTGGTCTAAAATAACCATTCTGCACTTAATTAAGGGAGGATTAACTCCTTATTTTGAAATAGACAATGAAAGGCATGGTGTCTTTCACAACAGTGTGCGTGAAAGTCCTGGTCACAGAAGATGAACTGAAATACATTTGGAAGCTGATAACCTCTATCCAACTACCGGTTTTGTTTCAAGTAGACAAATTAGCAATGCAAAATTGCTGTGTGCAGGCATGAATGGGATAAGGATAGATTTTGATTTTAGGGTCATAAAGATAATCATAATCATTAACCCAAAGACTCAAATGAAGCCTCTGCATTATGGAGGTAACTGGTGGTCTATTGTTTACAGCTTCGCCCCAGCAAATGTGACATCCTCTTTAGGTTACAACATTGTTTTAAATGCCTTGACTGCTAGTATATTTACATAGCAATCTCACCTTTTACTTATCTTCCCAAAGTAGGCCCAACTTTTGATAACTTTGGGATAATCTCAAGTTTAGGGGGTAGCTTTGCTAAGTTTGTACATACCACAACCCCGGATTACTGAAAGCAAAAAAGTAATATTATGGTTTATTTTGAGAAAGTCCTACCAAAACATGGGAATAATCTTGAGTGAACCAAAGTTGGGACAATTTTGAGACCATAGGTGAATGTTGAGAACTTTAATGTCAATCTTTCCAAATATATATTCATCCATTTAGATTTAATCTACGGTTACTTCACCATATGTCCCCGACAAACTTCTTTATTCACCATATACCCCCGCACTTCCTAGAATTTGCCGTATACCCTTCAATTTCTTGAAAATACATCAGAATGCCCTTAATGACTAAAGGCGGTTAACTATGTTAGTCATTAGCCTTTAATTAGCTCTTAATCCCTAATTAACCTCTAATTAAACATATTTGACCTGATGCTCTCTCTTCCTTCATAACTATCCTCCTCCTTTCTCCATCCACCCAACCCCCTCCCCCTCCCCCTCGAGCCACCGTCACCGTGTTATAACAGACGTGAGAGAGAAACAAATTATGAATGCAAAAACAATAAAAAACAGACAACAGATTTACGTGTTTACCAATTTGGCTACATCCACGGCAGAGAGAGGGAGAATATTTTATTATATCAGAAGAACAGATTACAGAGAGAATAGAGAGTATTTTCGTAGTCTAAAACCCTAAGATATAAATAAGGTATTTATATCCCGTTCAGAAAACGCGTTTCCGCGTTTACCGGGCAGCCGCCCGATCGGGTCGGGCGAACCCGCCCGATCGGGCCGTATTTTACTTCCCCAGATCTAGTTGCGCGCCCGGGCGAAGTCGCCCGAGTCGTTGTTCGGTGACTCGCCCGATCGGGCGAACCAGCCGATGCCATCGGGCGAACTCTTCTTTACTTCTATTCTTCAGCGCAGTTGCGGGCCCGATCGGGCGGTACCCCGAAACTCCTTTTTTGACGCATTTCTTCGAACACCTTCGATGCACAATGATTCAAGGCATATTTCTACAAATCTCCACCTTGACTTGAATCCTCTCACAATAACCAGAAAACCAGATGCATTGATCACAATGCCCAGAATCTCCCAAACACTAGATTTGTCCCAAAAGACAACCAGACCAGATTAGTCCCTAAGGACCCCAGAATTGCCCAAAGAGGGCAATTAACAATCACGAACATTGAGTAAGTCCAAACAATGTTGAAACTTAATCTGCGGAACCGGCTTGGTGAACATATCAGCAGGATTATCAGCAGTTCCTACCTTTTTCACCTTAATCCTAGTCTCACTCCTCAGGAAATGGTATCTCACATCAATATGTTTAGTCCTCTCATGATGGACTTGATCCTTAGCTAAACATATTGCACTCAGACTGTCACAATAAACAGTAGCCTGATCATGATGTAACCCAAGATCACTAACTAGTCCCTTCAGCCATATTCCCTCTTTAGCAGCTGCTGTCAATGCCATGTACTCTGCTTCAGTAATAGACAAAGTAACTGTAGCCTGTAAAGTTGCCTTCCAACTAACGACAGAACCACCAAGAGTAAATACATAACCAGTCATTGACCTCCTAATAACCAGTGACTAAACACTGGGTATCATTCCCATAAATGAGACCAACATCAGAAGTACCTCTTAGGTACCAAAAAATCCTCTTGACTGCCTGTCAATGCTCCTTACCAGGATCACCCATGAACCTACTAACAACACTGACTGCATGTGCAAGATCCGACCTAGTGCAAACCATAGCGTACATCAAACTCCCTACTGCACTAGCATAAGGAACCCGACTCATGTACTCCTTCTCCTCAGCAGTTTTGGGTGCAAAAGCAACAGACAAATGATTATTTGAAGCGCTTGGAGTGTCTATAGGCTTTGCAGTTGTCATGCCAAACCTTGTCAGAATCTTATAGATATAACCTTTCTGTAACAAGAAAAGTTTCTTCTGATCTCTTTCCCTATAGATCACCATCCCCAAAATCTTCTTTGCAACACCCAAATCTTTCATCTCAAACTCAGCACTGAGAAGACCCTTCAACCTCTAAATATCAGATTTAGCCTTAGCAGCTATAAGCATATCATCTACATACAGAACCAGATATATGAAAGAACCATCACTCAGCTTGTTATGGTAGACACAGCAATCATACTCACTTCTGTTGTAGCCCAACTCAATCATGTAGCTGTCAAACCGCTTATACCACTGCCTAGGAGACTGCTTTAGCCCATACAAGGACTTCTTCAATCTGCAAACATAGTCTTCTTTTCCCGGAACTTGGAACCCATCTGGTTGTGTCATATAAATCTCTTCTTCCAACTCCCCATGTAGGAAAGCTGTTTTCACATCTAGTTGCTCAAGTTCAAGATCCTGATGTGCAACCATTGCTAGTAGCACCCTGATGGAAGTATGTCTGACTACAGGTGAGAAAATCTCATTATAATCTACCCCTTCCCTTTGTGTGAACCCTCTTGCAACAACCCGAACTTTATACTAAACCCCCTCAGTAGGTGAAGACCCTTCTTTCTTCTTGAAGACCCATTTGCATGTCACAATCTTCCTCTCCTTAGGACATTTGACTAACTCCCAAGTCTGATTTTTTATCTAGAGACTCCATCTCATCTCCCATTGCAGCAAGCCATAAAGTAGACTCACTTCCAGAAACAACTTCTTTATAGGTGGATGGCTCATGATTTTCAACCTCCACCTCCTCAGCAACCTGAAGTGCATAGGCCACCATGTCTTCAAAACCATACCTCTTTGGAGGCCCCACACCAACTCTTCTAGCTCTATCAAGTGCTATGCTTGGTTGATGAATTTCAGATGGCTGATGGCTAGATGGCTCTTCTTCATGTTGATCTTCTCCACCTTGGTGCTGTGATTCACTCTCAACCTCAGTGATTTGCAGCTCCACCTGTTTATCAACATCTCCACTGACAGACACCACAGTAAACTTCACAGGAGAGTTAAGCATGGAATTTTCATCAAATATTACATTCCTATTAAGTATGATACGATGTTAAGAAGGTGACCATACTCTATAGCCCTTAACTCCACTCCCAAAACCCATAAATACACCCTTCCTAGCTCTAGGTTCTAGTTTTCCCTCATTTACATGATAATAAACAGTAGAACCAAAAATTCTCAACAAAGAGTAATCTGCAGGCTTACCAGACCACACCTCATAAGGTGTCTTGCAGTCAATACCTGTATAGGGTCCCCGATTGATCAGATAACAAGTTGTACTTACAGCTTCTGCCCAAAACCTCCTAGCCATCCCCGCATTTGAGAGCATGCACCTTGCTCTCTCCAGAAGTGTCTGATTCATGCGTTTTGCAACTCCATTCTGTTGTGGCGTGTTTCTAACAGTATGATGGCGAGCAATCCCTTCATTTTTGCAAAACTCATCGAACTCAGACCAACAGACCATTATCAGTTCGCAGCCTTTTGACCTTCCTTTCAACTTGATTTTCCACTAAAGCCTTCCACTGTTTGAAATTATTGAAGGCATCACTTTTGTGCTTCATCATAATCACCCAAGTCATTCTTGAATAGTCATCAATCATCGACACAAAATACCTGTGACCTCCAATAGATGCAACTCGGGAAGGTCCCCAACAATCAGAGTGAATATAATCAAGTGTACCTTTAGTTTATGAACCACCTTTAATACCTTTCAGAACCACCTTTGAACCCTTGTAGACACTCATAGCTCCACCTTCACCTTGAAAACTGAAACCCTTGCTATCTAGTAGACTCAAAGATATCAGATTCTTTGTCATTAATGGAACATGCCTAACTTCGTTCAAGGTACAGAATGTACCATCATGAGTCCTTACCCTTATAGAGCATATTCCAACTACTTTGCAGGCAGCACTGTTGGCCATAGAAACATTGCCCCCATCTATCTGCTTGTAATTTGAGAACCACTCCGTGCATGGACTTATATGATACGATGCCCCAGAATCAAGAACCCACACATCCCCACAATGTGACTGGCTATTAACTACTAGGGCCACATCTTCCTCAGAATCACCTCCAGTTTCTGCCAAAGCAGCAGAACCTTCACTTTTATCCTACTATTTCTTTTTCTTAGGACATTCATTCTTCCAATGCCCCTTCTCCTTACAGTAATTACAGATATCAGTAGTTTTAGGACCCTTAGAATTCGAATTTTTAAAGTTCGTTTTCTTTTTACCAGATTTCTTTTGTCCCTTCCCTCCAGTAACTACTAATCCAGATGCCTGATTCTGTACTAGACCTAGAAGCCTTCTCTAGTATGTAGAGCAGATCTTACTTCTTCTAACGACAGACTATCTTTACCAACAATAAAGGAATCCACAAAATTCTCATATGACATAGGCAAAGATACCAACAATATTAAAGCAGCATCCTCATCATCTACTTTAACATCAATATTTCGCAGATCTAGTAAGATGGTATTTAATTTATCTAAGTGATCTCTTAGAGACGTACCTTCCTGCATACGCAGGCTGAACAGACGTTGCTTCATAAGCAACTTGTTGGTTAGAGATTTCGTCATGTACAAGCTCTCTAACTGCAACCACAGACCAGCAGCATTGTCCTGCTCCGCAACTTCAGTAATTATGTCGTCAGACAGACACAACATAATTGTTGAATGCGCTTTCTCCTCCAGAATTTCCATCCCAGCGGTAACTGAATCCGTTGCCTTCTTGGCCAACGGTGCCCACAACCCCTGTTGCTTCAGTAAAGCCCGCATCTTGATTTGCCACAGACTAAAACTATTCCTCCCAGTAAATTTATCAATTTTGACATTCATCCGAGACATCTTTCTCACACAGATCGATCACTAAAGCTCTTGATACCAATTTGTTATAACGGACGTGAGATAAACAAATTATGAATGCAAAAACAATAAAAAACAGACAACAGATTTACGTGGTTCACCAATTTGGCTACATCCACGGCAGAGAGAGGGAGAATATTTTATTATATGAGAAGAACAGATTACAGAGAGAATAGAGAGTATTTTCGTAGTCTAAAACCCTAAGATATAAATAAGGTATTTATATCCCGTTCAGAAAACGCGTTTTCGTGTTTACCGGGCAGCCGCCCGATCGGGTCGGGGGAACCCGCCCGATCGGGCAGTATTTTACTTCCCCAGATCTAGTTGCGCGCCCGGTCGGGCGAAGTCGCCCGAGTCGTTGTTCGGTGACTCGCCCGATCGGGCGAACCAGCCCGATGCCATCGGGCGAACCCGATGCCATCGGGCGAACTCTTCTTTACTTCTATTCTTCAGCGCAGTTGCGGGCCCGATCGGGCGGCCTCGCCCGACCAGATCGGGCGGTACCCCGAAACTCCTTTTTGACGCATTTCTTCGAACACCTTCGATGCACAATGATTCAAGGCATATTTCTACACACCGGCCACCCCATCCTCCTTGACCCACTCCCCCCCGTACGCCTATAGAAACAATCACCACATCCTCCACTTCCACCACCATGCAAACTCACCTCCTCGCGAAATTCACCACTATTTCTTGTTATTTATCTCCATCCTTCAGACTTTCCTTAACAGAACAAAAACCTAGATTCCTCACCTCCATCTTCGCTCTTCTTGGGTTTTCTTTTCTTGAGTTTCACCATATTGCCATCTTTGTCTCCTCCATCTTCACTCTAAGAACCTTGGAGGGCTGCAACACACCAACCAGGACAACCACCACTACCTAAAGAACTCGAAAAAGATGAGAATTTTAGCACCACCAACGCCAACCCAAAAACCCTAAGTGGACCGCTATCATTCTACTTGTACAAGTCTCTAACTAGTTCAAGTCCTATTCTAAGAGCGATTAGTTTAATACAGTTGAAGGCTTGATCAAGCTTATCGGGTACTTTCGCTGTCTAAATCTAGAATGATAATTAACCAAACCTCCGTTACACGAGTATAAAACCTATTTTTCACTTATACAAGATAGCTAGTCAACATGAGTTGTTAGAGGCTATAATTAAGAAAGCAGTGTATTTTATTAACAAAAATAGGCTAATTAACACAAAATAGACACGTGTTAGGATAACACCTAACCTAGGGTACATGCATCTAAGGCAAACTCGTGACAAAAGGTGTAAGCGTCAAGCGTTTTCCTTAGACGTCTAAACTATAGGCTAGGTGTCTTCTTTCAGCGCCTTGGTGGAGTGCCTGGCTAAATTTTTAAACGGAAAAATAATAATTAAAAGACAATTTTTCAGAATTTTTACAATCAAACTGGTATTAGATCCTTTTAACATAAATCCACTGTGTTTGAGTATGGTGGGTAAACTTGTGGTAAGTGCACTAGATTGACTTATGGTTGGATGGTAGGGTAGTGTTGGTTTTTATAATGAAATGGAAAGGAAAGGAGAATGAGGGGAAAAGAGAGGAAAAATCGTGTACTTTTGTACTAAACTGCAAGGCGATAGTGAGCAGAGCTAGAGCGGAATTTAGCAATACCATAGTTAATGAATTATCAAAGAATTTAAACTTACACAATTTAACGTTAATGAATTATCACACAATTCAAAGTTAACCTCCAAAACATGAGCAACTAAACTCTATACACAATTTAAATTAAAACTCTATTACAAATTTAAATTTACAAAATTCTCAATCATGAGAAATTTGCTAAGTATCCATAAAAAAAATATGCCAAGTAACTTATGGACAAGCACCTGACCGTAGCTTTATGGTAGGCGCTTGTACTTGTGGTTGGGCGTATGTACTTGTGGTTGGTCGCATGTATTTGTGGTTGGTCGCATGTACTTTAAAAGCCTAACCATAGGTCCACGATCTTATTAGAGATGTTTGGCCAATATTTACAATACATTTAAGGTTAATTTTAGGGTGCGCTTATTGTAGTACGAGTTGTTATTCATCAAATTCTTTGAAAAATAACCTTTCCAACGAGTTGATGAGCCTCAAATGCCGGCTACGATCCTAAGGTCGTCGGAAAAGTTGAGGTCACGGGAAAAATTTCAAATTGCCCTAAAATATGAGGATGTCGAAAAACTTGAGGGGCCTTCAATGAAGGAAATGGAAGAAGTGTGGAAAGGGTGAGAGAGAGTAGAGTGAGAGTGTGCAAGATGAGAGAGAATGGAAGAGGTGAGAAGGATTGGGGGAAATGGATAGAAATACATAAAGGTGGGATCTCTATGTATTTAGGGCCTTAGTAAGCAAAATACATGACGGGGTTTAGTCGCCAACTTAATGTAACAAAAACGAGAAACTGTTGTCGTCTCATCCTTAGATGCCAAATTGGCATCTTATATAACTACAAAAGTAATTTAATAAGTTGGAGGTACCAAAGTAAGAATAAGGCGGTACCAAATATGAGTAAAATTAGTACCAATACCAAAATAACTCTTACTTGGTATCGAAGTGTAAGTAAACTTTGATACCAACTTATACCAAAACTTAGTATAATTGGTACCAATATCAACCAAAACTTAGTAAAATTGGTACCAATACCAAAGTAACTCTTACTTAGGTACCAACGTTTACTTATACTTTGGTACCAAGTAAGAGTTAATTTGGTATTGGTACCAATTTTAGATACCACCTTATACTTCCTTTCTTACCTCTAGAATCCACACTTTGGTATACCAATGAGATGTCATTTTGGCATCTCACAATGAGACGCCTATTGAAGCTCCACAAAAACACAAACAGAATTTCCCCAACTTAAGATCTTATTATTTTTTTTAGGGCAACTTAAGATCTTATTCATTTGCCACTAATATAGACATAGAAATGGGTAAAGCAAAAGAAACGTCTAAAAACAGCAGCAAAACGACCAAAATAATACTAAATTACTAAAATACAACAAAATAACTGACAGGAAGAATAATCAAACACCAAACAACAAATCACTCAAAACCCAAAAATTCCAACAACCTAACAATTTCTTTTTGGTTTTTCTTTTGTTAATTTTAAAAGAATAAAGAAAACAACAGATCCAAAAAAAGGCAAGAAGGTACCTTCTTGAGAGCAAGAGCAAGGCGTTTGCTATCCAGTCTCTTACTGGGCATGGAGTCAATGTGATCTCTGGCACACAGAAAAGCTCTATTTTGCAGAGCAATGGGCATGTCAGAGGCTCTGACGCGCACATTCAAGAGCTCATCATGTTGTTCTTGTTCAATGGATTTCTTCTTATGTATCAAACTGTTTAAAAATTTACTCCTCCTCTCTAACTCTTCTTCTGCACCAGCCATTTTGTTCATCAACGCCACTCACATTACGAATCTGTTTATTTTAGTGCACTCCATCTGCTCGATTCAATGCCTAAGTGCGAGTGAAACGAGTAACCGGGTGAGTGAAGAAAGGGGAAACACTAAATGGAAAAAAGAGAAATTGTCAGTGAACCAGAAAGTAGGAAGAGATGGTTCAGGTTGAAGGACAGAAGTCTATATTGCGAATCTTCGGTTTCTTTTTTTCTTTTTTGTTTTTTTGGTTGGATGTTTTGGTTGTCTTTTCTTGTTAAAAGGACGATTATTTCTTTATTAATGCTATTTTTTAATATATGCATGGGATGTGGACGAGGCTTTGGTTTTAGAAGTAGGGGACAGAAGTTCAACTTGACTACCGCGATTGTGGCCTGTGGGTACTGTGCATCACTCGTCGCTTGCTTTTGCGAATGACTTATGTCGAGATTTTCAAACTGGGTCACTGTTCTGATCGATTTTCTGTGCAGGTCTAGAGTAAGGCAGCCTTGACGGTTCGTCTACACTAGAGGACTATTTTAGATGGTCCAGACTAAGTTCATAATTGATAGATTATGGTTATGTTTAGTTCACCTGAAATTTTTTGATCTGAACTTATCTCATCTGATCTGGTCTGATCTGGTCTGATTTAAACTTATCTTTTCTAATCTGATCTGAT
Organism: Beta vulgaris subsp. vulgaris; assembly: GCF_026745355.1. NCBI lineage: Eukaryota > Viridiplantae > Streptophyta > Magnoliopsida > Caryophyllales > Amaranthaceae > Beta > Beta vulgaris. The sequence continues at coordinate 41,860,333 of NC_079207.1, read as the reverse complement.
CTGATTTACAAGATCATATCTTTTAGATTTTTCTCAATATATAAGAAAAAATATAGTCATGTGGGAGTCTTGTTTGATTCGTCTCAATGAGTACTTTATTAATATTCAATTATTATGATTTTTACTAATATGTAATGAAAGATATTTAATAGTAATAATGATTTTTAAATATAAACATCATCTGAACTGATCTGATCTGAACTTATTTTTTCTGATCTGATCTGATTTGATTAGATCTGTAATAAGCAAAAATAAGGTGAACTGAACATAGCCTATATTTATGGGAGACTAAGTCAGCAAGTATTACGTGTAAAGGGAGAAAGAATAAAGTCTAGTGCAGTCAAGAGCTGTTGGGATCTCCCAGGATTCTCGCCTAATTGGTGGAAGGACTGTGACGTGCAGTGGGAGATATAAAAAGCGATCTAATCTAAAGAATGGGGGGACTCCGACATTTTTCAGAACAAGATATCAAGAGAATACTTTACAAGCAAACATTGATATTTTATTAAGCAAATTGTACTAACATTGTTCAATGTTATTATTCATTCAACCATTGTTAGAGTTTGATCTGCATTGATTATTGCACATCATTGACGATAGTTGCATTAGTGTATTGGTGCACTCATAGCCGCACACGATTTTTTACCCATTTTCATTGGGGTTTTTCCACGTCAACATTTCCTTACGTAATTCCCCTATTTTCCTTTTACCGTCCATCTTGTCATATCGTAACAAAACTAGTTGTTGTCGTCCCTTAGATCAATTTCTTCTTTAAACAAATTTTCACCTAAACATTTTGGCGCCCTGTGGGGCCGACAACTACATCATCCATTCTCTTCTAGTATCGAAAAAATGGCCGAATCAATGAACACTGACGAGATGCAAAAGCTTTATGACCAGATGAAGGCAGAGATGGTTGAAATGAAAAAAGCCAACGAACGATTGTCCTCAAACTTTACCTCCTCGCAAGAGAGGATCCAGAAGTCGCAAGAAGAATTGGCATGAACAAAAGGCACCCAAGCAGCAACGTCGGTTCAACACCAAAAGAGATCCCCACTATGCAGCCCCTGACCGACTCAGAAAGTGTGGAATTAGAAGACGACGAAGATGCTAGCAGCGACGAAGCAGAGGGAGATCACAATGGAATAATGCCATAAAATGTTCCACTGAACGAAGGCGACCTCATGGCGAAGCTTATGGCCCTCATTGAGAAGCAGAATCGTCGGATGATGAGGCTCCTATCCCAACTCCTGGGGCGCCAGCAAGCGTCGTCAAGCATCGAGACAGATGCAGCCTCGCCATTCGTAGGGAAGATCTCAAAAGCATCGCTACCCAAGAAGCTCAATCTTCCCATCCTGACTGCCACTTATGACGGATTAACCGACCCCATCGAGTATGTCACCCAATATAAGCATATAATGTGGTAGGCATCCATGCCGTGGCATATGGTCGAAGTATGCATGTGCAAGTCCTTTGGAGCTACTTTAACTAGGCCATCTCTCAAATGGCTCGGATATCTCAAACATGGAAGCATGGCAATTTCTCAACCTTGGTCAATAAGCTCTATGATAAGTTCGAACGAAGTCATAGCCTGGACAAGCAGACGAGTGATCTATACAGCGTCGTCCAGGGACCAACAGAATCCGCTCGAGAAATGATTGGTATTAAAGATTTGAACTCTAAAAATACTATTAATTAAATGTTTCAGGAAAGGTCTCATCCTGCGGTCACAGCTGTACAATCGTCTAACGAAGTGTCCTTGCACAATCTTCAAAGACATAAAATCTAGAGCTTCGGCTCAGATGAGGTTAGAGGAAGATGACGCCATCCTCAATACCATCTCCACCCTGTAGGCGTGTCTTTATTCCACCTACGTAAGATGAGCGCGTATTTGACTACCTCATTGTAAATGTTTTGAAGTCGCCAACAAGTCTTTAAAGAAAAACTCATAAACCCAATTGGATATTGGGAAATTGTAGGGATAACTTAAGAATTCATCCAATGTAGATTTCCTCATATTGACTCCATGGTGAATTACCAAAGATTGAGTTTGGGGGTGAGGGTACGTGTAACGCCTCGTCTTTTTATACATGTTTAGGAATTCGTTATATTATTTTAGTTTATAAAAAAATATATTTTAAAATGTTCTTTTATTCAATATATTTTATTTCCCACTTATTGACCTTACCTTAGAAGGGTCAAAAGTTAATTCCTAAATTTACTAGGTTAACTACCCAATACCCATCATATACTACTAGTATTATAAGGAGACTTGGAGAGAGAAAGTAGAAAAAAGTGTAACACCCTCGCCGACCCGAACCCTTCTTTATTCGATAAAACTCGGGTTTTGGGGGGGATCCATGAGGGTTCGACCTGATGGGTGGTGCTACCGCCGCACTTATCTCCTTGGAAATAAATGCAAGACTAAATTAAAAACATACTAAGCTTAAATTCATTAAACCTTACAACCAAAGTAAATCGTTCGCTTAAACATTACTAATTACTTAAGTGTTTTCGAGTTTCAGCGGAAGCTAATCATATACTAAGTGGATGACAACTCTAAATGATCTCCCTTTTGTCCCCCCGTCGATCACCCACCTGCACAAATACATTGAAAAGAGACAAGAGAGACAAGCTCCCAAAAATCAGAAAAACTGAGTAATTCCAACTCCATCCCGTAAAATACTTAAGTTGAAAATACTTTGTAAAATAGTAGATTCATAGGTTTGGAAGTCATAGCACATATACACATATATATATACAATGAATAATCACATAATTAATTCAATTAATCCATTTATTCAAGGAGAGGAAACAGAACGCCAGTAAGCCGGGGCAAACCCCTGTAACCACTTACTTCAACATTGTAGGCCGGGACAAACCCCTATAACCACCTACGGATAATTATAATGGCCATAATAATAGAGTCTCTAGTGTGCACACCCCTTCTACTTGGATCACAACATGATAAAAGAAAGACAGTAACAGAATAATCAACATAGTAACTGTTTATGCTAAAATTTATCACTTACGACGAAATTAAAGTTTGGGACGACTTAACCAGATTATGTTTAAGACAATGCAACAAACAAATGCAATGGGGATCAAAGGAGGTGAACACACAAAAATGGTGACGCGGGAAACCCCAATGAAGATGGGTAAAACCGTGAGTGGATGAAGATCCACCAATCTACTATGGTTCACTATTTCTCTTAGGGAGTGACTGACGTTACAAAAGTATTTTTCTTTCAAGTATTCTTCCGATAATGTTGCGTAAAAAAGGACTAATGATCCTCTACTCTCTTTTGTATGCCTTTTTTCTTTCCTTGGCTTTTCCTCAACGAATACATAATAAATTCACTAATTATTACATTAATTTCGGTCCTTCAATCATGGGAGATCTTCCTCATTCACGCTCCAACGTCATGATCCCTGCTCCTCAACGGCTGAATTTATGCCTCATAACACTCCTTCCTTATTTAGCTAAACCGTTACCACTTAATGCTCTGCTCCAATCTCGCGTTCTTCGCTGCGTCTTTAAGTCATAGTTACTTCGTCATCATGTCAGATGGCATCATGTCATCGAGTCATCACGTCATTGCGTCAATGTCATCCTGTCAAAAAATTCAGCCATAACAGTTTGCCCCCAATTGTTGAATCGGGGTAACACAAAATCCATGAGACAATTGTTAAGAGAAATAAATAAATCAAATGAAATTCCTTCTAAGTTATCAAGAAATCAAAAATCACAAGAAGAATCTCGCTTCTGTCAATTATAGAAAAAAAAATCCCCAAGGAGACACAAGGAAGGAAGGAAGATCCGTTTAGGCGGTTATATTTGGTAGCCCAATGGTCTCAAAACACAAAAGGTAATTTTCTTTTTAAATAGCCGTTTTAATTCTAACCGTTGGCACAATGTCATGATTACTCTTGATGGCATAAATATCTTGGGAGGTTAAGGATTCTAACTTTTATTTCAACTCCTCCAAATCTTTCTCTCTCTTTAAGTAAGGTAGTTTCCATGATTCTCCTTATTCTCGCTGCCGGAAAACCGATCAGTGATTTCAGGTAATTCTCACACTTCTCCGCTCATCAATTCCTTTAATTCGTAGTTCTTTTCTTCCTTGCACTTATGGCTCCTAGTAAATGCAGTATTAGAACATTCATAAAAAAACCAAGAAAAATCGAGAGGGAAAGAGAAAGTCGTAGAACAAAGGGTAGAGAATGAAGATGAACTGTCAACGATGTCTGAAGAGGACTTATTAAGGTTCTTAGACTTAGGTAAAACAAAACTTATTACTTAGCTTAAAAGAAGTATCGTTTGAGGTGTGTGGCATTCGAGCTACGTGGCACGGAGCTTCCGTCACGTCGGACCAATTGGTAGGCTCCGTTGCCTACCACCTTACTAATTTGGTATGGTCTGTCCGAGCTTACCAGCATTAGCCTCTTGTGTGTTCTGAAATACTTTTCTTAGGACCCAATCAGCTTCGACGAAGGACTTGGCTTGGACGTTTTTATGAAACTCCTTGCGACTATTTGCTTCTGGGCCGCCATGCGTACCAATGCTGCGTCGCGCAACTATTCAATGGTATCTAGGTCGTTCACAAGTTCATCGCAGTTCTGTTGCTCCGTCGCTAGACTACATCTCGCAGTCGGGACGCTCACTTCTGAAGGCAGGACAGCCTCGCAACCATATACTAGTGAGAATGTTGTTTGTCCAGTCGCAGTGCGCGGTGTCGTGCGATTAGCCCATAAGATGGAAGGCAACGCCTCCGCCCATTTACCCTTCTTGGCTGTGAGTCGTTTCTTCAAAGAGTCAATGATCGTCTTATTACTGGACTCAGCCTGTCCATTGGCTTGCGGATATCTTGGTGTTGACGTTAACAACGTTATGCTCCATTCGTCGTAGAAACATCTTATCTCGTTGCTAATGAATTGCGGCCCATTGTCGCATACTATCTTGGACGGAACGCCAAACCTGCAAATAATGTTAGTATATATAAAAGAAATCACTTCCTTGTCGCGTACCTGTTGAAAAGAACCTGCTTCAATCCACTTAGAAAAGTAGTCAGTTAGTGCCAACATATAGACCTTCTGGCCTGGGGCTGGAGGAAATTTTGCCAACTATGTCCATGCCCCATTTCATGAAAGACCAAGGTGTTAGAGTAGGATGCAAAACTTCACAAGGTTTATGCGTCATACCTACATGTCGTTGACAACTATCGCACTTGGCGACATACCTTATCGCGTCTTTATTCATTGTTGGCCAATATTATCTCATGCGCAACACTCTGTTGGATAAGTTGTGTCCTCCTGAATGATCTCCACAAGTGCCTTCATGCATGTCCTTCAGGACTTGCCCCCACTGATCTTTTTCCAAACAACGCAGGTAGGGGCCTGCGGCAGATTTTTTGAACAGTACTCCTTGAATGAGTATGTATCGCGACGCTTTGAATCGGATTCTGCGTGCCTCTGCCTTATCTGTTGGAAGTACGTCGTTAGCAAGAAAATCATAGAGCGGTTTTGTCCAACTGACACTTACCTCCTCGGCATCAGGGTCGCTCGCAGCTGCGAGGTTACCGATGTTATTAACAACTTCGTGGTTGTCTTGAAGCCATTCGGCCGTCATCGCGACAGCATCCCCAGCATTCCTAGCGACAATGGGATTCGCCAGATGAACTATAGGGACGGAAGTAAACGAAATATCTCTTAAAGATGATCCGAGATTGGCCAATGCATCTGATGCCTGCGTATTCTGGTCCCTTGGTATCTGCAAAATGTCAAATGAATTAAACACTTTACTTTTACGCTGAGCTATTTCTAAGTACATGGCCATTTTAGAGTCTTTTGCCGCGAATTCACCCTTGACTTGGCTGACTATCAGCAGTGAATCGCTGAAGACTTTCAATGCTTTTGCTCCCATGTCTTCTGCAACGTCATTCCTGCTATGAGCGCCTCGTATTCGGCTTCGTTATTCGTCGCTCTAAATTCACAGCAAATGGCTCGTACTATCTTGCCCCCTTGTGGCGACTTTAGCACAATGCCCAGACCTGCACCACTAAAGTTGGAGATCCATCAACAAATAGTATCAAAAAATCATCGTTTACTTGATTAATCTTTGCGACTTCTCGTCCGCAAGCTTTTCTAGCTCTGGCTAAATTGCACAAAATCTGCCAAAGCTTGTGACTTGATAGCTGTTCTTGGATGAAACTGGTTGTCGTACGCACTGATGCTATTGCCCACTTGCTCATGCGTCCTGTCAATTGGGGGTCGCAAGACAGACTTGATAGGATAGTTAGTCATAACGATACAATATGTGTTTCAAAATAGTGCCTAAGCTTTTTAACAGCTACGACTATGGCTAAAATGAGCTTCTCTAATGAAGAATACCTGGTCTCCGCGTCTAGCAGAGACTTACTGACATAGTAGATTGGTAGCTGCTGGCTTTTTGCTTCCCGAGTCAGGACGACACTGACGGACACGTTGCTTACCGCGAGATAAAGCTGCAACGTCTTTGCGATGCTTGGCTTCGACAGCAATGGCGTCGACGCTAAGTAGCTTTTAAGTTTCTGCAGCGCGTCTTCGTGTTGCTGCGACCAGTCGAAGCCCTTATTCTTTCTTAGGACGTCATAAAATAGATGGCATTTTTCAGACAACCGGGATATGAAACGATCCAGCGCGGCTACACGACCGGTCAACTTTTGCACCTCCTTGATGCTTCGTGGAGATTGAATGTTAATGATAGCTTTTATTTGATCCGGGCTGGCTTCAATTCCTCGTTGCGTAACGACGTACCCTAAGAACTTTCCTGCAGACACTCCAAATGTGCACTTAGTGGGATTTAATTTCATTTCATACCTTCGCAGGACATCGAAAGCCTCCGACAAATGCTGGATTTGATCGCCTGCTCGCTTGGATTTGACGAGCATATCATCTATATATACTTCCATGGTGTCGCCCAGTTGGTCTTTAAACATTTGGTTGACCAATCGCTGATAGGTGGCACCTGCATTTTTCAAACCAAAAGGCATAACCTTATAACAATATATACCTTTATCAGTGACAAACGCGGTCGATTCCTGATCGTCCGGATGCATCAATATTTGGTTGTACCCGGAATATGCGTCCATGAACGTTATAAGCGTGACCTGTCATCGCGTCGACCATCGCATCTATATGAGGGAGCAGGAATGGATCCTTGGGACACGCTTTATTCAAATCTGTGAAGTCGATGCAGACTCTCCACTTCCCGTTCTTCTTGCTGACCACCACGACATTGGCTATCAAATCTGGATACTTTACCTCACGGATCTTTTCAGTGTCGATTAGCTTTTGAACCTCGTCATTGATGACTTGATTCCTTTCTGGTGCGAATTTGCGTCTTTTCTGCTTTACGGGCTTGTGACTGGGGTCGACGTTGAGCTTATGCGTGATGACGTCAGGACTGATTCCTGTCATATCCTCATGGGACCAAGCAAAACAATCTTGGTTAGCTTTCAAAAAAATCGACTAATTGACCTCGTATTTCTTGCGACAACGTCGCTCCGATTCGGACGACACTATCGGGGATGGATGGATCGAGCATCACTTCATCCACGTCCTGCTCGCTAGGCACGTCGGGCACTGACCCATCCTTTAATTGCTAGATGGACGCTTTTGGGGGTTTGAGCGGCGAACTATAACATTCTCTTTCAGATTTTTGCTCGCCCTTTATTTCCTAGACGCCCCACTTGGTTGGAAACTTCAACGACTGATGATAAGTTGAGGGGACGACCTTCATGTTGTGTATCCATGGAGTGCCGAGAATGATGTTATACGCGGACGGGCAATCCACAACGTTGAATCTGGTTGGCAGGTTGACGCCTTTGGCTAACGTTGGCAATGTGACCTCTCCAACATTATGTAGGGCCTCTCCACTGAATCCTACCAAAACTGTAGATTTTTTAGTAATATCTTTATCGCATAAACCCATACCTTCGAGGGCACTTTTGAATATAATGTTGGCTGAGCTACCCCCATCGACTAACACCCACTTCAACAAGCAATTACCGACAGTCGGTGATATGACTAGTTCATTGTGATGCTCTACGTCGCAGACGTCGTCGTCATCAAAGGTTATTGCCATTGCTTCAAGCTTGCGTTCCTCCGCCAACCTGTAAGATTTAAAAACGACGGACAAGGGAGTGCCCTCTCTTGCTAGCCTTTTGGCTGCGGAATACGTTAGCCCACATACATCAGACCCACCAGAAATAACATTGATTACCTTTACGTGCGTGGGCGACGTAGGAGGGTCGGATTGCGCGGTATTCCTACCGAAGGACGCTTTACCTTTGTCGCTCAAGAGGTCTTTAAGATGCCCCTTATTAAGCATGAACGTGACCTCTCGTCGCAATGCAATGCATTCTTCCATCTTATGGCCATGGTCATGATGGAATTGACACCACCTTGTTTGATCTTTTTGCGCTTCCGGTCGGTCGCTCTTCTTTGGCCAACGGACGGGTGCTCCAATTTTGGACAAGGCATTTACGACGCCTCCGACATCGACGGAAAATCCGTAAGAGTCTAGATCCGGGAAGGTTGGCGACTCCGTCCTTGCGTCACTACCTGCATTCTCAACGACGTCAGCAACATTGTTTACCTGATTTGAGCGACCATATGAGTGGCTTCGCCAATTATTCTTCTTGGGGACGAAAGCCTTCCGGTCAGCAGGGGTCTCTGGTGCATGTCGAGTTAATATGGTGTTAAGGATGGCATCATCCTCCTCCAGTCTCATCTGCGCTAGTGCTCGCGACTTGACTTCCTCGAACGTCTGGCACGGATACTTTGTCAAACGATTGTATAGCTTTGTTCGCAAGATTAATCCTTTCCTGAAACATTCAATAGCAGTCTTAGTATCAAGATCTTTAATGCTAATCATTTCTTTATTAAAGTTGTTGAACCTTAGTTTTGATGATGACAAAGTAACAAAGATGCAAACTAAGTAGTGAACTAATGAGTTATTTAAGTGTATGGTTTGCTAAGGTATCATTGAAAGGAACAAAGAGAATACTAAGTCAAGGAAGAAGTCAAGTAAGGATTTCGAAGACTAAATGAAGAAATTTCCCAAAAGTGATACTGGAGCAGCATTGGATCAAGAAGAATAAAAGCAAGGCGTTTTATTTTCTAGTTCTATTGTAAAAGGAACAAGTAAGGATGGTAAGGAACATTGGTAGTCTTATTTGAGAATGAGAGTTTGTTCCTTTCTAAGGAACAAACTAAATGGCACTAAACGGATCTGTTAAAGGAACTTAACAAATAAAATGAACTAGACTTAGGCTTGAAGCAGTATAACGGTTTGATTATGAAGTTGAGTAAGTCATGCCTAAATAATAGGAAACCGTTTTTATCTAAGTGAAAATTTGTTTTAATAGAAAATCTTTTTTGGAAAAGATTTTGTTTTTCGAAAAAGAAAAGAAAATAATTATCCGATTTTTAAGAGGATATTATTTAAAAGATAATATTTTCTTAAAGATTAAAATTTAGTTTTAAATCTGTTTTAAAGTTAACTGATTTTCGGATAAAGCTCAAGAAACTCCTAATCTTTAAGAGCAGTGGCTAAAACATGTCCACGTCCAAAAGGAGATCATGGGATCATGGGATATGTTAAGGAACGTGTTCCTTAAGGGAAGGAATATTATGGGATAATGGATTTAACATGAACACGATTTTAATTCCCACGTTCTATATGTTTGTCACTATAAATATTGAAGTCTAAATAAGTTCCAAAGTGTGTCTGACTAAGTAATTAAGTGAGTTTAACTTATTAAGTGCCAGTGCCTTCATTCTCTCATAATAGCCATTTGTTCTTTGCTTACTTACTCTAATTCCACTAAGCTTATTTCGATCAATTGTATTTTGGTTTTTGGGGGTAAGGGGACTTTGAGTGAAGTTCTGTAAGAGAGAAGCTTTGAGTAACGTTAGTAAGAGTGAGAAAACTTCGAGTGAAGTTGTGAGGAACTACTGTTAAGGGAACAGTGGCTCAAGAACTTGAGTTTAGGAACTCAAGGTGTGGCTCGAGAATAGAATTAGGTTGTAACAAAGTTGTTTGGCCTAATTAGTGAAAGAGTTGAGTTTAAAATCCCTAGTGGTCGAGGTTGTTTCTTCTTGCTGGGCCCAAGAAGTTTTTCCTCGTAAAAATCCCTTTTGTTCCTCTAGCTTGTTTATTTATTTAAGTTTAAATTTCCGCAAAAAGTTACGTTTATTTCTACATATACAATTCACCCCCCTCTTGTAGTGTTCCTAGGGAAATAATAATTGGTATCAGAGCTAGAACTCACGACAGATAGGAAACCCTAATTGAGAAAAAGATCCAAGGAATAATGAATACCACCGAGAAACTTGAGGAAGATTACTCTACTCGAAGGCCTCCCATGTTCAATGGGAAGTACTACAACTACTGGAAGAATCGCATGGAGATATTCATCAAAGCTGAAAACTCAGGTATGGAGAGTCATTGAAGTTGGTGATTTCGAAGTCACAACTACAAATGACAAAAATGAGGTAACTCTAAAACCCCTCTCTGATTATGACAAATCTGATTTTGAAAAAATGGAAGTAAATGCCATGGCTATTAAACTGTTGCATTGTGGACTTGGACCCCATGAACATAATAGGATCATGGGATGCAAATCCGCAAAGCAAATATGGGATTTACTAGAAGTAACCCATGAAGGAACTAATGAAGTCAAAAGATCCAAAATTGATTTACTTATGAATCAATATGAACTGTTCTGCATGAAATCTAAGGAAAGCATTCGAGACATGTTTACTCGTTTTACTAACATTATTAATGAGTTGCTTCTCTTGGAAAGTTTATTTCATCTGAGGAACAGGTTCGAAAGGTTCTTAGGAGTCTTCCTAAGGACAGATGGATGGCTAAAGTCACTGCTCTTCAAGAAACAAAAGACTTCACTAAGTTCAACTTAGAACAGCTGGCAGGGTCACTTATGACTCATGAGCTTCACCTTGATACTGAATATGGTGAAAGCTCCAAATCAAAATCATTGCTCTCAAAGCAGATGATGAAGATGATTCAGATCAGAAGAAGAAGAAGCAGCCCTCATGGTTCGAAAATTTCGAAAGATGTATAGGAACATGAAGAAGGGAACTTCAAAGGTAAAACTAAGAAATTTTCTAACAAAGCTGCTTGTCATAAATGTGGTAGTACAGATCACTTCATCAAGGAATGTCCTCTTTGGGAAAATGACAAAACCAAAGAAAGGAACAAGGAACGCTTTGCTGAAAGGAACAAAGAATCAAAGGCACCTTTCTCTAAGGCAAAAGTGCGCAAAGCTATGATAGCTGCTTGGGGAGATTCAGAGACGGAAGAAGAAGAGGAACAACAAACTGAAGAAACAGCAAACCTTTGCCTCATGGCAAACATGAGAAAAAGAAGATGAAGAAAAAGTTGAGGTAAGTCAACATGGTCTTGAGTCAGACTTAGATTGTAAAACTAGGCCTGAAATATATGATCTTCTTTATGATGCAATTCTTGAATGTAGAGATGAACGTGAAAAACGAAAACAAACGAACAACCCTAAAGGTCTGCAATGAACACATAGAATGGCTTAAGAAAATGAGAACAGATGTTGAAACAAGATTCTTTGATTTATTTGATAAAAACTTAAAAATCAAAGAATATTATGAAAGTTTGAAAAATGAAAATTATCTAATTAATTTAGAGATTTCACACTTGAAGGAGTTTGTCCCTGTTCTGAGTTCCTTTGATATAAGATCAACTCCTTTGAAAGGATACAGATCTGAGAGAAAAAAAAAGAAAAAATTTTAAAGGAACAGATCTGAATCTTAAAAAGGAACGTTGTCGCAAGGAACAGAGGCAAAACATGGAGTTCCTAAGTGGATTGAGAAACCACAGACCAAAGAAAGAATTTGTTTTAAAACTACAAGAAAAGGAACAAGACAAGAAATATGTTGATCTACCTAGTGAAAATTTTGTATGTATGTGGAAAGGTAGGTCATTACATAAATCAATGTCAACTAAAAAATGATTGGCAAAATGTTAAGAATAAGTAAGAAAAAAGGTTGTCAAACAAATCCTAGTCAAGAACAGGAACCCACGAAAGAGGGGTTCCTACAACTAACAACTAGTTGATTTTTGCAGGTTGGAGTGAAACAACACATGGTATCTGATAGTGGTTGTTCCAAGCACATGACAGGAGACAAAACTAAGTTTCTCTCACTCACAACCTATGAAGGTGGAATGTAACTTTGGTGACAATAAGAAAGGTAACATAGTTGCCATGGGTAAGGTTGGTAAGTCACCACTACACTCCATTGAAAAGGTATTTTTAGTTGAAGGTCTAAAACATAACTATTAAGTATTTCTCAATTCTGTGACAAGGGAAATACTGTAAAATTTGATAAAGAAAAATGCTTGATCATCAACATTAAAACTAAGAAGGTTATCTTGGAAGGAACAAGGAAAGGGAACACATACATTGTGGATCTTGACCTTGTTCCTCAAATCAATTTAACTTGTCTTAGTGTTATTGAAGATGATTCACTTCTTTGGCACAAGCGTCTAGGACATGCTAGCTTTTCATTACTTGAGAAACTTAGATCAAAAGATCTTGTTTTAGGATTACCATCCATAAAATTTCATATTGATCAAGTTTGTGATGCATGTGCACGAGTAAGCAAGTAAGATCCTCTTTCAATCAATTAAAACGATTGTAAGTACCACTAAACCATTAGAATTAATTCATATGGACTTATGTGGACCATGAATAATAGAAGTGGAAAGAGGTATGTATTAGTTATTGTAGATGACTACTCTAGGTATACTTGGGTTATTTTTCTCACTAGTAAAGATGAGACTTATGATGAGTTCCTTGTCTTTGCTAAAAGAGTTCAACCAGTGGTCATAAAATAATGCATAATTAGATCGATCATGGCAAAGAATTCGAGAATTATAAATTTGATGACTTAAGCAGAGATAATGGCCTAGATCATAATTTTTCTGCCCCTAGAACACCACAACAAAATGGTGTTGTAGAAAGGAAAAATAGAACTTTGGAGGAAATGTCTAGAACCATGTTAATTGCTAGTGAGCTTCCAAGGAACTTTTGGGCTGAAGCTGTTAATACTGCTTGTCACATAATTAATCGTGCCATGATGAGACCTATCATTAAAAAACTCCTTATGAACTTTATTTTGGAAAGAAACCAATATCACTATTTTAGAACATTTGGTGCAAGTGTTTGTGCATAATAATGGAAAAGATAATCTTGGAAAATTTGATGCAAGGAGTGATGAAGCAATATTTTTAGGATACTCATCACATAGTAAAGCTTATAGAGTATATAACAAGAGAACTATGTGTGTTGAAGAAAGCATTCATGTAATCTTTGATGAATCTGACAAATACAATCCAAGCATACAGGTGGATGACTATGAGATTGGGTTGGTACAACCAAGTGAGAAAAATGCAGATTCAAAGAAGAAGAAGAAGTAAAGAGGAAAGGAACGAGAAATTGGAAATAATACATCAATGATGTTCCTGTTCCTCAAGGAGGAGAAGATGCTCTTGCCTCAAATGAAGGAACAGAGTCTACCGAGGCTAACAGAGGAACAACTGATACAGATTCCTCATCTACTCAAGGAACTCATGAGGAACAACATGTTCCTATAAGAGAGTTTCAACCAAAACCAGAACAACAAAAGTCACATCCAATGGAACTCATAATCAGCGACATATCCAAAGGTACGCAAACTAGATCTCAGTTAAGGAATTTTGTGCATTTCATGCGTTCCTATCAATGATGGAACCAAGAAATCATGAAGAAGCCTTAACTGACTCTGATTGGATTACTGCATGCAAGCTGAATTAAATGAGTTGAAAGAAACAAGGTATGGCATCTAGTTCCCTCATCTAAACAACAAAAAGTAATTGGCTTAAAATGGGTGTTTAGAAACAAACTAGATGAATATGGAACCATTGTCAGGAACAAAGCTAGACTTGTAGTAAAAGGTTATAATCAACAAGAAGGAATAGATTATGAAGAAACCTTTGCTCCTGTAGCTAGATTAGAAGCCATTAGAATTTTAATTGCATTTGCTGCTTACATGGGATTTAAATATATCAAATGGATGTTAAGTGTGCATTTTAAATGGCTATCAAATGAAGATGTATATGTTGAACAACCCCCAGGCTTTGAAAAATAATCTCCCAAACATGTCTACAAGCTTGATAAAGCTCTTTATGGGTTAAAACAAGCACCTAGATCATGGTATGAAGATTATCAAAGTTCCTTTTAGAAAACAATTTTAAAAGAGGAAAGGTTGATAAAACCTTGTTCCTAAAATCTAAAGGAACTGACATTTTCTTGTTCAAATATATGTTGATGACATCATATTCGGAGCTACAAATGAAACATTATGCAAAGAATTCTCAAGTCTCATGAGTAATGAATTTGAAATGAGTATGATGGGTGAGTTAAATTTCTTTCTTGGACTACAAATCAAACAAACTGAAAAGGGAATAATTGTTCACCAACAAAAATACATAAAGGAACTATTAAAGAAATATGGCCTCGAAAACTCAAAGATAAATCACACTCCTATGGGAACTTCAACTAGATTAGATGAAGACTCCATAGGAACAAGTGTTGATCAAACAAAATATAGAGGAATGATTGGTTCACTTTTGTATCTAACTGCTAGTCGTCCAGACATAGCTTTCAGTGTTGGTTTGTGTGCTAGATTTCAAGCAAATCCAAAAGAGTCTCACCTTACTGCTGAAGAGAATTCTTAGATATCTTAAAGGAACAGATGATCTTGGACTCTACTATCCAAGAAGTGATACATTTGAGCTAAAAGGATATGCAGATGCAGATTATGCTGGAGATCTTGTAAATAGGAAAAGCACCTCAGGTATGGCACAATTCCTTAGTCATAGTTTAGCTTCTTGGAGTACCAAGAAACAAAACACAGTTGCTTTATCCACTGCTGAAGCAGGATATGTAGCAGCTGCATGTTGCTCTCAAATGCTTTGGATAAAACAACAACTTAGTGACTATGGAATAAACTTTGATTGTGTTCCTATTTATTGTGATAATACTAGTGCTATTAGTATTTCTAAAGATCCAGTGCATCATTCAAAGTTAAACATATACATATCAGACATCACTTTTTAAAGAAAATGTTGAAAAAGGTTTGATTAAACTTGAGTTTTGTCAAACTGAGAATCAGATTGCTGATATACTAACTAAGCCTTTGCAAAGAGATAGATATGAAAAATTAAGGCTTGAGTTAGGTTTAATAAAAATTAAGTGATTGTTCCTATTCATTCCCCCATGTCTGAATCAATTTGAGTGACTTTGTGTGCTAAAAATAATTGTGTTTAATTGCCTAAGACCATTGCAAATTGGAATGTTAAACAACATAAACTTGAATTCAAAGGAATTAAACAACTCACAAATGTCACATAATACTCCCCTTACTGTTCCTAAGGTAAAGAAACATGCATGATATGAAGACATTGATATGTAGCATTAGTTGTTCCTATAGCACAAGTTCCTTAGCATTTATTTTCTTCCAAAAATTAAAACTCATAAAAATCCAAAAATCCGAAAAATCCCAAAATAATAGGAATCAGATTTAATTAAATCTTGATTCTCATTTATTCTTTTTCGTTTTTTTTTTCTTTTATTGTTTATTTTTTTTCCCGCGTGTCAAACACTTTACATGCAACTCCCTCTTTAATTCATCTTTCTAGAAACCGTGTTCCTAACTCTTCATCTTCCCATTACGAAAACTTCTCACACCTCTTCACAACCATAAAAACCCAATCTCTTCAAATCATGGCAAAAACCTCACGAAATTCTCCTTTTCCAACATCAAAAACTCCAACTCCTCTAAAATGGAAAATCTCCTTCTCCTACCAAAACCCTTGAAATCGAAAAATCAAGAAACCCCATATGAGAAAAAATTAGAATCTCCAAGAAGGAGTATGCGAAGAAGAATTAATTAGGGAGATGATGAAGAAGAAACCCCGGAACAAACTCAGGGGGAAGAAGAAATACCTGTTCCTTCCAAAGGAACTGTTCTTCTTCTTCCAAGAAACGGGTTGAAAGAAGCGAATCTGGTATGTTTGGTTTTTGTGTAGATCTAGAATGGGCAAATAAGTGAAATTTATGAATTACAACATTCTAAAGGAACAGGGTATGGAATTCTTTTTGAATTGCTTTAACAATGCACTTGTTCCTTTAGCAATGGATGAATTTTGTGCAATTTTACAAACTGATGGTCTTTGCACAACTGAGTTAGGGGAAAGAAAATTAAGTTTAATCAAGAACATTGGGAAAGTTTGGGAAGTTCCTTGCAAAGGAACGATTTGTATTTTAAAGGAAAGGAACTGTTTCTTTCCTAATTTTCCTAGGAAAAATTGTTGAATATTTGGAGGAACTGCTGGTCAGAACAAATAAACCATAACCTACTCTCTCCCTTCACAAAGTCTATTCAATTAGTATGGAGAGCACTCATTCCTCGCACTGAAAAGAGGAATGAAGTGGGTCTCTTAGAAGTGTTATATGTTTGTTTAGACCACCACATACAAATCAACTTCCCTCTCTTTATCAACATCTTACCACTGTATGAAAACAACTGTGTTGATTGGTATGGAGCCTTGATTACATCCTCCTTCATCATTTGAAGTAAGACTACTGGTTGGCCACTTAGGAGTAAAGCAAGGGAAATATCTTGAATGAGAAACTCTTAATGGATTGGATCTTCTGTCCAAGGGAGTACTCACTCAAGGAGAAATGCTCCAGTTCCTCAGCAAGAGAAAACTGCCTAGAGTTGTTGAGGAACGGAAAGATGTTTATCGGAGGAACCATTCCTAACCGAGGAACTCAAACCAAAGAGGCGCAAACACATTGCCAAAAAGCCTACCCTCCTGTTCCAAGAGAGTGAGGAGAGCACTAGATTTGAAAATTGCTCTTCTGCTCTGTTCCTTCCAACAAGGACTCCTTTAGTCCTTTCTGATGTGGAGGAACAGGAACACCACTCTCTCAAGGAACCCACTCCACCATCTCCAAACTTTCTGTTCCTTTCACCAAACTATCCTCATCTCTCCCTCATCCTTTTCTGTTCCTTCCAGTTTTGACAGATTAAGGATGATACTGGACCTAACCCTTTTCCCACCTCACAACTCTTCCACCAACACCACCATTTCTCCTCCATTTACAACCCTCCCATCTGTTTCCACTCCGGAACTGATGTCCTTCAACCAACCTACTCAGTTCCTCCACCAAAACCTCCTACTGCCTCTGGTTCCAAGGTAAGGAACAAGTTCTCGGATGATGTGCTGGGTTAATGAGTTTGTCTTCCTGCACAACACATGATAAAATTTTATAATCACCTTCACTGGACTTTGGATGCAAAACTGACAAAATGTGGTCTTATGAAGTTCTAAGTGATACGGTGTTGACAACAAAAGAAGATGGAGACATATGGCCCTGCTTGGAGAGTTGAAGAAGAGTTGGTGAAACCATGGTGAAGTGATGAAGAAACTGGAGGATGTGGGAAAGAAGTTGTTGAGGAACACCATTCCCCTTCCCTTTTTTAGTTCTTAGTTCCTGTTTCCTTTTCGAGGAACAAGACGATTTGTTTAGTTTCTTTTCTTTTCTTTCTTTGTTTTTTTTGGAACAAGTGCTATATATAAACAATGACTTTTGCTATTATGTCTTGTTTGTGATTATTTTGCATAATTTCTTCCTTGGAATGGCTAGTATTATGTGATTGATGTTTGAGCAAGTTTACCTTTGCAATTCTAACTTAACCAAATGGTGCTTGCTTATGTCTTAAGGTTTTAAACCAATTATACATACAGCAGAGTCTATTCTTTTTGAGGATGACAAAGGGGGAAAAGAATTTAAGGAACAAACTGTAAATAAAAAAATTAATTAAGGTAAATGAAAAATCAAAAATAGGTTAAGGTAAATGAAAAATCAAAATTCAAACATTAAGTAAGTTACTTAATTTTGTTTTATTTTTCATTTTCTCTTTATTGTTTTATTTTTTCATTCACTTATATTATTTATTTTTTTCCTTAGTTTGTACCTTTGTTGTCATCATCAAAAAGGGGGAAATTGTTGAACCCTAGTTTTGATGATGACAAAGAAACAAAGATGCAAACTAAGTAGTGAACTAATGAGTTATTTAAGTGTATGATTTTAAGGTATCAATGAAAGGAACAAGAGAATACAAGTCAAGGAAGAAGTCAAGAGAGGATTTCAAGGCTAAGTAAAGAAGTTTCAAAGTTGATACTGGAGAGCATTGGATCAAGAAGAATAAAAGCAAGGCGTTTTTATTTTCTAGTTCCATTGTAAAGGAACAAGTAAGGATGGTAAGGAACATTGGAGTTATTTGAGAATGAGAGTTTGTTCCTTTCTAAGGAAAAACTAAATGGCACTAAACGAATCGTTAAAGGAACTTAATAAAAGGAACTAGACTTAGGCTTGAAGCAAGTATAACGGTTAATTATGAATTGAGTAAGTCATGCCTAAATATAGGAAACGTTTTTATCTAAGTGAAAATCAGTTTTAATAGAAAATCTTTTTGGAAAAGATTTTGTTTTTCGAAAAGAAAGAAAA